>NC_048219.1:155999589-156133919 GCF_002007445.2 Ailuropoda melanoleuca
TGCCCAAAGAGCCGAGGGTCCATTTCTGGGTTCTCTATTCTGTTCCATTGGTCGATGTGTCTGTTTTTTGTATTCTGTTCAAATTTCCTATTTCTCCCTATTTCAGTTTTGGAAGATTAGCTGTTTCCAGGAATTCATCCATTTCTTTCAGGTTGTCCAATTTGTTGGCAATTAATTCTCTATGGTATTCTCTTACAATCCTTTATTTCTGTGGTGTCGGTTGTCACCTTTCCTTCATTTCTGATTTTATTTATTTGAGCTCTCCTTCTTTTTTCTTGGTAAGTCAGGGTAAAGGTTTATCAATTTTATCTTTTGAAAGAGCCAGCTTCTGGTTTCATTGATCTTTTCTATTTTTTTTTTTTTTTAGTCTTGTTTCATTTATTTCTTTTTTTAAAAATTATTTATTTATTTATTTATTTATTTATTTATTTATTTTAGAGAGAGAGCATGCATGTGTTGGCGGGGGGCAAAGGGAGAGACTCTCAAGCAGACTCCCCACTGAGCATGGAGCCTGCCACCATGGGGCTCGATCTCACAACCCATGAGATCATGACCTGAGCTGAAATCACAAGTCAACACTTAACCAACTGAGCCACCCAGGCACCCCACTTTCATTTATTTCTGTTCTAATATTATTTCCTTCCTTCTACTAGCTTTGGGCTTTGTTTGTTTGTTTGTTTTTCTAGCTCTGTAAGGTATAAGATTAGGTTGTTTATTTGAGCTTTTTCTTGTTTCTTGAGATAGCTTGTGTTGCATCTTGGTTTTTTTCATTTAACAATGTATCTTGGAGATCATTCCAAATCAGTACATAGAGAGCTTCCTCACTCTTTTTTATGGCTGTGTAGTATTGTGTGGATATTTAACAGTTTATTCAGCTAATGCCCTAATATGGTTATTTTTGTTGTTCTGGTCTTTGTTATTATAAATAATGCCTCAATGAATAACTTTGGAAATATGTTGTTTTTTACTGGTGAAGATATATATTCAGGATGGACCCTTGAAATAGGAACTCTGAGTCAAAGGGTAAATACATTTAAAATTTTGTTAGATATAGCCAAACTCTTATCGATAGGGATTGTACCATTTTGCACTTCCATTAATCATATAAGAGTTTGCTTCTTTCGCAATAGGCAATGTGAGTTCTTTAGAAGGTTTCATATCCCTTTGTTCCTTCCAAGTTGCTCTTTCAGTTTTTCAGTTTAGTCTTTTATGTTAGTGGCTTTTCTCAGATGTCTTCTGATCCTTGACTGCCTGTTTATACTAAGAATAGGAGACATTAAATAGCTAGTTGGGTACGGTTTATTTATTGAAGGCTTCCTTAAATGGTTATGAGGACTGCTTCTTTGGGGAGCCAGGCCAGATTTCAGGTCTTTTCTTTGGGCTGGTCCTATTCCCAAGGGAAGAATATTTCAGTTTCCTTCTAAAAGGGTAATCCTGGCTACCAGCATTTTGGAAACCCGATGAGGCTGGGAGATCTTTTTATTAAGTATGGGTGATCAGTGTTTTGGTGGGGAGAGAAGGAAGAATAATAGTTTAGAAGAGAGTCTGTACCACTTTAGACTTAAATCGTTAGCCTGTTTTGTATAGAAAATTGAAACCAGAAGGCAGCATGGCTTCTCTCTACCTCCAGTCCTTTAACAGAACTGGGGATATAGTTTTTTTAATCTCCTTGACAATATATATTGGCTAATGGGTGAATTTAGACCATTGTATTTATTGGGATTACTGATCTATTTGAACATATTGCCATCATCTTAATCTTATTTTGTGCTTTTTGTTTTGTTTGTGTGTGTGTGTTTGTTTCCCTGATTTAATGCTTTCTGTTTGAAAAAATAAAATTTATTTTCCGTTTTTCAGTCTCCCTTAGTTTGGAAGCAGTGGGCTTTGTTTCTGTTTTTTGTTTGTTTGCTGTTCTTGGTCTTTGTTGTTTTTTATTTTCAATGCTTACTCTTAAATGTTTAGAATATATTCTTTTTTTTAAACACTCAGAGTGTCATTTTAATTTTAGTTTCTTTTTATTTAAATTCAATTAATTAACATACTGTGTATTATTAATTTCAGAGATAGAATTCAGGGACTCATCAGTCTTATATAATACCTAGTGCTTGTTTTATCATGTGCCCTCCTTAATGTCCATCAGCCAGCTACCTCACCTCCCCACTTTGCTCCCCTCCAGCAACCCACAGTTTGTTTCCTATGATTAAGAATCTCTTATGATTTGTCTCCCCCTCTGATTTTGTTGTTTTATTTTTCCCTCCCTTCCTATATGATCCTCTCTGTTTTGTTTCTTAAATTTCACATATGAGTGAGATGATCTGATCATTGTCTTTCTCTGATTAACTTATTTCACTTAGCATAATACCCTCTAGTTCCATCCATATCATTGCAAATGGCAAGATTTCTTTTTTTTTGATGGCTGTGTAGTATTCCACTGTATTTATGTACCACATCTTCTTTATCCATTCATCTATCAATGGACATCTGGGCTCTTTCCATAGTTTGGCTGTTGCGTACATTGCTGCTATAAATATTGGGGTGCAGGTGCCCCTTCGGATCACTACCTTTGTATCTTTGGGCTAAATCCCTCGTAGTGCAATTGCTGGGTCATAGGGTAAAGGGTTCCTCTTTCTCCTCATCCTTTCCAACATATGTCATCTTCTGACTTGTTAATTTTAGCCATTCTTTTTTTTTTAAATTTTTTTTTATTTATTTATTTGACAGAGACAGCCCGCAAGAGAGGGGACTCAGCAGGGGGGAGTGGGAGAGGAAGAAGCAGGCTCCCAGCAGAGGAGTCTGATGTGGGGCTCAATCCCATAACACTGGGATCACACCCTGAGCCGAAGACAGACGCTTAATGACTATGCCACCCAGGCGCCCCTAATTTTAGCCATTCTGACCAGTGTGAGGTGATATCTGATTGTGGTTTTGATTTGTATTTCCCTGATGCCGAGTGATGTTGAGCATTTTTTCAAGTGTCTGCTGGCCATTTGTATGTCTTCTATAGAAAAATGTCCGTTCACATCTTCTGCCCATTTTTTGATTGAATTATTTGTTCTTTGGGTGTTGAGTTTGACAAGTTCTTTATAGATTTTGGATACTAGCCCTTCATCTTATCAGATATCTGCAAATTTCTCCCATTCTGTTGGTTGTCTTTTGGTTTTGTCGACTGTTTCTCTTTGCTGTGCAAAAGATTTTTATCTTGATGAAGTCCCAGTAGTTCATTTTTGCCTGTTTCCCTTGCCTTTGGAGACATGTCTACCAAGAAGTTGCTGTGGCTGAAGTCACGGAGGTTGCTGCCTATGTTTTCCTCTAGGATTTTGATGGATTCCTGTCTCACATTTAGGTCTTTCATCCATTTGAGTCTGTTTTTCTGTATGGTGTAAGAAAATGGTCCAGTTTCATTCTTCTGCATGGGTGGTCCAATTTTCCCAAAACCATTTGTTAAAGAGATTGTCTTTTTTCCATTGGATATTCTTTCCTGCTTTGTCAAAGATTAGTTCACCATAGAGTTGAGGGTCCATTTCTGGGTTCTCTATTCTGTTCCATTGACCTATGTGTCTGTTTTTGTGGCAGTACCATACTGTCTCGATGATTACAGCTTTGTAATACAGCTTGATGTCCAGAATTGTGATGCCACTAGCTTTGGTTTTCTTTTTCAACATTTCTTTGGCTGTTTGGGGTCTTTTCTGGTTTCATACAAATTTTAGGATTATTTGTCCCACCTCTGTGAAAAAAGTTGATGATATTTTGAAAGGGATTATATTGAATGTATAGATTGCTCTAGGTAGCATGGACATTTTAACAATATTTGTTCTTCCAATCCATGAGCATGGAATGTTTTTCCCTTTCTTTGTGTCTTCCTCAGTTTCTTTCATGAGTGTTCTATAGTTTTCTCAGTACAGATCTTTTGCTTCATTGGTTAGGTTTATTCCTAGGTATCTTATGGTTTTTGGTACAATTGTAAATGGGATTGACTCCCTAATTTCTCTTTCTTCTGTCTCAGTGTATAGAAATGCAACTGATTTCTGTGCATTGATTTTATATTCTGCCATGTTACTGAATTCCTGTATGAGTTCTAGCAATTTTGGGGTGGAGTCTTTTGGGTTTTTCACATAGAGTATCATGTCATCTGTGAAGAGTGAGAGTTTGACTTCTTCTTTGCTGATTTGGATGCCTTTTATTTCTTTTTGTTGTCTGATTGTTGAGGCTAGGACTTCTAGTACTATGTTGAAGAACAGTGGTAATAGTGGACATCCCTGCCATGTTCCTGACCTTAAGGGAAAAGCTCTCAGTTTTCCCCCATTGAGAATGATATTCACTGTGGGCATTTCTTAGATGGCTTTTATGATATTGAGGTATGTTCCCTCTATCCCCACACTGTGAAGAGTTTTAATCAAGAAAGAATGCTGTACTTTGTCAAATGCTTTTTCAGCATCTATTGAGAAGATCATATGGTTCTTGTCCTTTTATGAATGTAGTGTATTTTATATTTGATTTGCAGATGTTGAACCACCCTTTCAGCCCAGGAATAAATCCCACTTGGTTGTGGTGAATAATCCTTTTAATGTACCGTTGGATCCTATTGGCTAGTATCTTGGTGACAATATTTGCATCCATGTTCATCAGGGATATTGGTCTGTAATTCTTTTTGGTGTTATCTTTGGTTTTGGTGATGCTGGCCTCATAGAGCGTTTGGAAAATTTCCTTCCATTTCTGTGTTTTTTTTTCTGAAAAATCTTCAGAAGAGTAGGTATTAATTCTTCTTTAAATTTTGGTAGAATTCCTCTGGGAAGCTATCCATCCCTGGACTCTTGTTTGTTATAGATTTTTTATTATTGCTTCAATTTCCTTGCTGGTCATGTGTCTGTTAAGGTTTTCCATTTCTTCCTGTTTCAGTTTTGTAGTTTATACATCTCAATGAATACATCCATTTCTTCCAGATTGCCTAATTTGTTGCCATATAGTTGCTCATAATATGTTCTTATAATTGTATTTCTTCAGTGTTGATTGTGATCTCTCATCTTTCATGATTTTATTTATTTGGGTCCTTTCTCTTTTCTTTTTGATAAGTGTGACTAGGGGTTTATCAATCTTATAATTCTTTCAAAGAACCAGCTTTTAGTTTCATTGATCTGGTCTACTGTTCTTTTGGTTTCTGTTTCATTGATTTCTGCTCTAACTTTATTATTTCTCTTCTGCTGGGTTTAGGCTTCATTTGCTGTTCTTTCTCCAGCTCTTTTAGGTGTAAGGAGAGATTGTGTGTTTGAGACTTTTCTATTTCTTGAAAAAGCCTTGTATTGCTATGTACTTTCCTCTGAGGACCGCCTTTCCTGCATCCCAAAGGTTTTGAACAGTTGTGTTTTCATTTTCATTTGTTTCCATGAATTTTGTAAATTCTTTAATTTCCTGATTGACCCATTCATTCTTTAGTAGGATGCTCTTTATCCTCCATGTATTTGAGTCCCTTCCAAATTTCCTCTTGTGATTGAGTTCATGTTTCAAAGATTGTGGTCTGAAAATATGCATGGAATAATCGCAATCTGGTTGAGACCTAACTTGTGACCCAGTATATGATCTGGAGAATGTTCCATGTGCACTAGAAAAAAATGTGTATTCTGTTGCTTTGGGATAGAATGCTCTGTATATATCTGTGAAGTCCATTTGGTCCAGTGTGTCATTCAAGGCCCTTGCTTCCTTGTTGATCTTTTGCTTAGATGATCGTCCATTGCTGTGAGTGAGGTGTTAAAGTCACCTACTATTATTGTATTATTATCAATGTGTTTCTTTAATTGTTATTATTTGTTTTACATAATTGGTTGCTCCCAAGTTAGGAGCATAAATATTTATAATTGTTAGATCTTGTTGGATAGACCCCTTTCAGTATGATGTAGTTTTCCTTTTCTTCCCTTACTACAGTCTTTGGTTTAAAATCTACTTTGTCTGATGTAAGGATTGCTACCCCATCTTTCTTTTGATGTCCATTAGCATAATGAATGGTTTTCCACCCCCTCACTTTCAATCTGGAGGTGCCTTTGGGCCTAAAATGAGTCTCTTATAGACAGCGTATTTATAGGTCTTGCTTCTTTATCCAATCTGGTACCCTTTGTCTTTTGACTGGGGGCATTTAGCCCGTTTATATTCAGAGTAACTATTGAAAGATATGAATTTAGTGCCATTGTATTCCCTGTAAACTCGCTTTTTCTGTTTCTGTATATTGTCTCTCTTCCTTTCTGGTCTGTGTTACTTTTGGACTCTCTCTTCACTTAAAGGATCCCTTTTAATATTTTTTGAAGGGCTGGTTTAGTGATCACAAAGTCTTTTAGTTCCTGTTTGTCCTGGAAGCTTTTTAGCTCTTCCATTTTGAATGACAGCCTAGCTGGATAAAGTTTCTTGGCTGCATATTTTTCTTATTTAGCACCCTGAATATATCATGCCAGTCCTTTCTGGCCTGCCAGGTCTCTGTAGCTAGGTCTGCTGCCAGTCTAATGTTTCTACCCTTGTGGGTTAAGGACGTCTTGTCCCAAGCTGCTTTCAGGATTTTCTCTTTGTCTCTGAGATTTGCAAGTTTCACTATTATATGTTGAGGTGTCAACCTGTTGTTGTTGATTTTGAAGGGGGTTCTCTGTGCCTCCTGGACTTGAATGCCTGTTTTCTTCCCCAGATTAGGGAAGTTCTCCACTGTAATTTGCTACAGTATACCTTCTGCCCCCCTCTCTCCTCTTCTTCCTGGATCCCAATTATTTTAATATTGTTACACTTACAGTATCACTTATCTCTCAAATTCTCCCCTCTTGATCCAGTAGTTGTTTTTTTCTCTTTTTCTCAGCTTCTTTATTCTCCATCATTTTGTCTTCTATATTGCTGTTTCTCTCTTCTGCCTTATTTATCCTAGCAGAGCTCCATTTTTTATTGTATCTCATTTATAGCCTTTTTGATTTCGATTTGATTAGATTTTAGTTCTTTTATTTCTCCACAAAGGGATTCTCTAGTGTCCTCTATGCTTTTTTCAAACCCAGCTAGTATCTTTATAATCATTATTCTGAACTCTAGTTCTGACATCTAATGTTCATATTGATTAGGTCCCTGGCAGCCAGTACTGTTCTTGTTCTCTTTTTTGAGGTGAGTTTTTCCATCTTGTCATTCTGTCCAGAGTAGAACAGATGAACAATGAACAAAATACTAAAATGGCAACAATGACCACAAAGAAATATACACTAAACAAATCAGAAGAGACCTGAAACAAAAAAAAAAAGAGAGAGAGAGAGAGAAAGAGAGAATATAACCAGACAGGTGAACAGAACAGAGCAATACACTGGATCCTGTGTGTATTTTGGTCATTTTGTTAAAAACTATATCCCAAAATTGTAAAGAAAGAAAAACTTATATGTTTACAAAAATAAAATTAAATACAATGAATGGATAGAGTGTAACTGTAAAGATGAAGATTAAAAAAGACTTAAAAAAAGAGTTGATAAAATAAGAAATTGGTTGAAAAGGAAAGAAAAAAATTAAATTGAAAGGCTAAAGAATCATAAGAAAACAACCATGAATTCTATATCCTATTTTCCCCTAGTGCTGGAGTTTTGTAGTTCTGTGTGATTGGTAAACTTGGTCTTAGTTGGATATTCTTGTTAATCTTCTGTAGGAGGTGTGCTGATGCTCAGGTCTCTGCCCCAGGTGGAATTGCACTGCCCTTGTCAGGGGGCCAGGCTAAGTGGCTCTGGATTGCTCTATGTGGGGTTTTTTTCCCTGAAGGCTTTCCGTGCCTCTTTAAAAATGAGAATGAAAATAGTAGCCTCCCAATCTCCAGCCCCAGAGCTGAAAGCTCATGCCCCCCACTCCTCAGTGTGCCCTCAGAGCAAAGCAGTCAATCACTCCTGTCTCCCTGGTCTCTGTCCACACTCTGTGCTCACCCAGTCTGTGACTGACCATTTCTATCTCAGGCATGCGATTCCGCTTTGAGTATCCAAACGCTGCAGACTCCTGAGGCGCACAACCTCACCACTCCTCCCAGAGGGAGGGGAAGTCTCACTGTGGTCTTGCTGCTTGCTTGGCCCCTGCTTGGAGAGCGGTTGCCCAACTGTTCTGTGGTTTGTGCTTTATGGAAACACTGAGCTGAAAGCCCACTTCTGGGCTCAGTGATTGCAGCCAGCTTCCCCGCTCTGATGTCTGGGAACTCTGCCACACTCAGGCATTCCCATTCTTTCTCTGACTCCATGGATCCTGAGACCACACTGTCCCACCTAGGATTCCACCCTGTTTCACCACCAGGCAGGGATGTCCCTCGCTGGAGCAGACTTTTAAAAGTTCTGATTTTGCACTCCACTGCTATATCACTTTCCAGTAGCTGGCTTATGAAAGCTCCTTCCCACCACAGTTTATCTTCCAATATATCACCTTGGATTCACTTCTCTGCACCTCCTACCTTGCAGAAAGTAGTCACTTTTCTATTTGTAGAATTACAGCAGTTTTTTTCTTAGATCCCTGGTTGAGTTCACATGTGTTCAGAATGATTTGATAGCTATCTAGCTGAATTCCTTGGACCAGATAAAATTAAGGCCTCCTACTCCACCATCTTGGAAAGTCCTCCTAAAATATATTCTAGACTGTAATTTTTTTTAACAAAATTAGTCAGCATCTCTCTTCCCCCTGAATAAGACAAATTTAACTTTACCCATGGAGCTCCCAAGGCAATTTCTTGTTAAAATTACCTAGAATTTGTTTCAGTGTTTTAACATAAAATGTAGAAATGTTATGTCAATTGTTAACCAAAATCGTACCAGTTTCTGTGTTTACACTGTCTTTTTCTCTCTGAATTTTTTCTCAATTTTTTGTTTTTTTTCTTGGAATTTGATTATCTTGATTCAAATTTGAATCTGCAAAAATAAATAGACAACAATAGTAAGTATAGAAGGAGTGGTAAGACCAAGTAATAGCTATATAGTTTCAGTAAATAAGATAGTATATTAATAACATGGGATTAAGCAGATATCAGTGGAATGAAATTGGTGACTCAAATTTAACCTGTAAGAATGAAAAAAGCAAGTGCTATAAATCATTGGTCAAGTAATGAATCATTCAGGACCATATTCAGGCATTACATTATTTGGACCAAAACAAAAAAAACCTTAGAATCCTATCTCATACTATGTTTCAAAGTAAGTTAGAGGTGTATTAAATACATATATACATATATATGTATACATATATATAATGTCAAACTAGAGCAAAACTAGTAGAAAATAAAAATGCCTATCAAACTTCTAAGAGCATTTTTTAAGTATAGGAGTTATTGGTTGAAATGGATAGGTAATAGATAATTGTACCTTTAAAATCAAAGGATATATGAATGTGAAAATGTTTTGAAAAACATAAAGCTTTAGAGATTCAGATTATTTATGGGTTGTAGATAGTGTATATAGTGGTTATAGATAAAACTTTGAAAGCAAATATGACAGTTACCTGTTCTGCAAAATCAGAGTGCCATCCCCATTAACTAACATTCAGTGCAAAATCTGTTCAATAAATCTTCATTGAATACATTTTGAATGAGTCTGTCTGATGCAGTTTCCTCATTGGTAAGGTGACTATTGTCGTTTTCCTAGAACAGTCATGATTTACACCTGTCCTCCTAGCATAATTATTATTAACGCCTTTATTCTCAGAAATGTACCAATTTTATCAGTAAATCTCATGGTCATCTTATTTATAAAATTTGGAAAATGCCAGTCTTGTAGAGATGATTTAAACATTACAAATAATCCATGTAAAGAGTTATATACACAGTACTCAGCACATGTAGTAGGTGTTCAGTAATGGTAGCTACCATAAGGAAGAGCTTAGATTACTTGTATAAATATTGATGTTTTTCTTTCAGTTTTTAAAATTGAACCTATTATCTGACAATATTTAGTATCATTTGATATCTGAATTATCTTTTATTCTCAGGCAAAGAAGTCAATACTGACATGGTAAGCTATAATATGTATGAACAAAAAAATTACCAATATTGATGGTTATTACTATGTTTTCTATGTACCTCAAATGCTTAATGAATAACTACTGATTTCAGTGGTGATAGTTACAAAAATTTTGCTTTTAGAATTCTGTTAATGGTGTTTTCTCAAGTATAAAAATGGTCTCTATAACACAGGTCCAATGTCTAGAATAAATATGTTTTGCTTTAGCTCTGTGCTTGAATTAGCCCCCTATGAATATATTATTCTGAAAATAGACTTATTCTGAATTTGGCTTTATGGTCCAAATTTTTTTCATTTAAGAATTTATCATTTGAAATGGATAGGGTATTTGCCTTTGAATTATGAAATTTCGCTAAATAAATTAATATACAAATTAAAGATATTTTAATGACTTTAGAACAAACATTAAAAGCACTGTGCATAAAAGTTATGTTAATTTATACTATCTACTTTTTATATAAAAATGTCTGAGAACAAGAGAGTGTTTTTAGGAACTAATTTAACAAGGTTAAAGATAATAGTTGTAGCCTTATATCAGCACTGGTTGCAGTGTCTTTATCATTTTTTGTTTTGGCTTCGTCATATCACAAAAGTCTTGATTCACGGTATTGTTACACTCATCTGAATACTCCTAAAAGTGGGCTGGCCAGTCTGAATTTAACCCAGCAGCTCCATACCAAACTATATTATCCTAAATTGTACTGTCGTAAGAATTTGGAATGTATGCAGAGATGACCAAACAAAAAGTTTACTCCAAGATTTGTGTCTGTTCTCTCTCCCCGTCTCTCTCAATCTCTCTTTTAATCTTTCTCCATTGACACCCAAACTAATACATTGATGATCTTCTAGTTTGTGTAAACATGTCATATAGAAGATCTGAGTTTGTATTTTTAATTGATTTTTTTAAAACCTGGAAATATTCAAACCACACAGTCACAGAACAATTTGAAAATCCCTTTTGATTTTTAACAGGTAGTAGTTTGACCTATTCTGATACTATGTACATAACAATGAAATTCCTGTTCTTTAAAATTCACTTATTTACTACTTAAAATAGTTTTCTATGCTTAATTAATATGCATTAGTAGTATGGATTAATATGCTTTAGTCTGTATTTATGAGTATCTTGTTTTATTCAATTGTAACAATTGAAGCATAATCAATTTTCCTTTACTGTTAATCAGTATTTAAGTTTATCAGTATTGAAATCAGAAACTAAATTGCTAATATGGTAGCATAAGTTTTCAGTGAAAACAAAGACACAGCTTTTGTTTTGGGGGTGTAAAATGGTGATATGTAACATATGTAACTTTTTAAAAGGTATTTATAAACACTATTTTGTAACTTTTTTTTACTAAAGATTGGAGGTAATCTGATATAAACTATACATACCTCGATCTCTTTCCTCTTTAAGCTCTGTTCACATCTCAAGCAAAGGAAAGGCAGAATTCATTCCATGGATTGAAGTCAAGCTTCTAATATACCTTTTCTAAATGAAGTCTCATATGTATTATTCTACATGGATTTACATATTGATGCAAACTTTTATTTGAATTTTTGAAAAACAATGAGCAGAAAGAAGAATTTTACTTCATCTGAAGAAATATTGCATAGTAGAAGGTGGAAGGAAAGCACACTATTTAGACTTAATCATTAATGCTCTCAGAACTTACCAGATGGATAGCTACATCATGCTTGTAGGAATTACATTCAATACAGATTTTTAAATGAAATTTTATAGAACAAAGCTGAGCTTTGCTAGTCTTAACATACCATTTTATTAAAATCCATTTGAACATAGGACTCTAATTATGTATTTGTTACTAGTTTTGGAGGAAATATATCAGTTTTTAAGATTGATCTAGGAGATACATGCTGTAAAATTATTGAATTACGAAAGAAGTTTAGAGAATTTATTGATTTCTTACCATCCTAAAAATTTCAAACCACAGCTGTAACTCATTACTTGATTGTTAGATGAAGTGCAGTGGCTCTTTAAGTGCTGTATAATGTAAAACCCTATGCCAGTATCTCATGATTCTAACCATATTTATGTATACTAGAAAAAGAGTCAAGAGTTTAATGTAGAAATTTGACTAAATTTATACAATATGGATTTTTAAAATTCAGCAGTTTTTCATTGTTAGAAACTCGTCCTGTAATTCCTTTAAAGGCTGGTTCTTTTTAAGGCATTAAACTGTCATCCCTACCATCTTTAATGAATTACAAGTCAATTTGTCTCTAGGTTACTATTTGTCATATCTTTCCCTGAAGTAATGGAATTAACTGTTGTAGCAAGTGTTTTAAAATCTCAGTTTTTTAAGGGAGGCTCTATTTTCCTTTCTACTCCTAGTTTTTCTTTATTATTTACCTCAACTGTTTCTTTTAATAATACAAATTGGTTGCTCCATCATTCCTTATGAACACAAAACAATGCAAAATAAATATGTAATTACTAGAATGTAGGTATATATATGTATATAAACAATTAAATATAATCTTGTATGGGAAAGGAATTTAAAAATCCTTTAAGGTGTGCATTGTACTTTTGTACTTGATAAGCACAGCATGTGCTTCCGTGCAATTCCAAGTAATAAACCCCTTTCTGGATAATTAAATATGATAAAGATTAAGATAACTTGGATAAATCATTATATGTAGTAATTAAATTTATGAAGACTGCGAGCCTTATGAAATCTATATAAACAGTTCACACATTTCATTATCATATGATTTGGATTACTGACTATATACTTTGACTTATTTTACAAACCAGAAAATCCCATGATTATCTTTCTAGGTAACATAATTTTACCACATTATAGGCAGAGTTAAACTTTATTAGATTCCACAGTAAAACTGATGTTTTTCTTTATTCTTTTGATGTAAAATTTTGCTTCCTGTGTTTCTTTTCAAAGCTTAAGCAGCAAACTAATAGAGTTTTCATTGATCATAACATGTTTCCAGAAGAACCAGAAAAGCTATTGTAACTAAATGACCTGAGGACACTTTACTGCAAAGCTGTAGAGTATTTTATTTGAACTTGTATCTGAGCTGATAAGGAAAAGGAACTATTGGGGGAAGATGTGAATGCTTTATATAATTTTAATTAAAATATGTATGTTTTATGTTTTTCCTCAGGTGGTATATCTTAAAATATAGACATAGTTTCAAGGACTCTACGTATTTTTAAATATTAGTGAATCTCTTTTTCTAAAGCTAATTTAACAAATGTCTTTATTTTAGGAAAAGAAAAGAAAGAGACTGGAACGCTTTGGACTGCTTTGATATTCTACCTTAACGTTTCCTCTCCAAGTTTTATATATTAAAGTAAATATAATGGCCAAATTAAAATATTTCAGTGTTCTTTCTTATCACTAATATATTAATATTTTCATTGGCATTGATTTTGTAATTGTCTCATAATGTATTTATAAAATTTAAAAAGTAGCTATCCAGGTTTATTAAATTACTAAAATGGAGTTCTTCTATTTAGGATATTTTAAGTTGTTTGTGGTATATTTTGTTTTAAAAACAGGCAACAAAAAAACCCTAAACTATATAGTTATGTTTATGGAATTCAAAAATTTTAGTTACTTTGACATGCTTTAGGTGAGTGATCATTGAGAATTTATTATAAAAATATTGGATTTCCTTATGGTGGCCTTGGATTAAATACATACAGCTACAGATTAGCTGGAATACTTGTCAAGATAAATTACAAGCTCAAGCTTTATTATCATTTGTAGTTTAAACGCAACAAATCTGAGACAATGTTACTTCATAATTCTGATGCTCTTTGCAGTAAATTTGATATAGAACAGTTGCTAAAGAAACCCTGTTCAAATGTGTGACCATTTTTATGGAAAACATCTGGGATAATTATAATTAGTTCAGGATGTGTACTGTTTAAAAATAATCTTGAATTCATGGAGAAAGAAGCATATCTTTTCCTCAATGACTAGAATAATCCAAGTTAGTATAAAAATTCTTTAAGTTATTGGTAGCTGTGCTTAGAGTATAATTTTAGAGTATTCCAAAAGGAAATGAGGAGTAACTTTTATGTAAAATGCCAAATTGGCACTTTACACCTGTTAGTGTGTTTCGTTTAGAACAGCTGTGTCTTTTATTATCAGTAAACAGATGCAGAAAGTAATGGAATGTTTTAAAGCAATATGTTAATCCTGTCTTCCACTACTGAACCGTCTCACAATATAGTGATTAAATATTGACTGTGCAGCTGTTACTTACAATTATAGAATTTCTTAGTTAATTTCCCCTTCCCAGGCCCAAATGAGATCTAATTTCTAATCTTAAAGTGTTCATAATATCGTTTCTTTATTACAATTTGATTTCTAAAGACAATTTATTTGACAGTTAAGGAGATAGATTCATATGTTTATAAAACTATTGTTTCTCTGAATTGACTAATATTCTAAGTGGCATAAATAATTTTTAAAAGTATTTTTTAAAATGTATTTGTTCATGAATATGAAGATGATTATTAATGTAACAATTTTGTTTAATTTTATGCTTGAAAACTGCCATCAATGAGCTAAAAAGGAAATTATGGTTCTTTTATCAAATATTTATAGAGCAGAGTGCATAATACTTTCTCAGAATAATGAACACATTCAGGCAAAATCACCCTGCAAATTCTTTCAGTTCTAGTGCCTCTTCTGCAGTTTAGTTATGTTTTAATCCTTACATCTCACCTTATCAGAAAAGAAATTTTAGATGCGATTTCAATAATTATCACTCTTATACTTGAGCAACTGTTTTAGGTAAGATTATTGTTATTATTAATAGCTAACATTTATTGTGCTCTTAATATCTGAAAGGATTTATGCAAAGAACTTCACATGCAAAGAACTTTTTTGTAGGTGAGGAAGTTCAATTTTAGAAATAGAATGTAAATGGACCAAAGTCTTACAGTAGGGAAGTGGTGGAGACTGAATTTAAACCCAGGCATTTGGGGTGCCTGGGTGGCTCAGTCGTTAAGCATCTGCCTTCAGCTCAGGGTCCTGGGATTGAGCCCTGCATCAGGCTCCCTGCTCCACTGGGAGGCTGCTTCTTCCTCTCCCACTCCCCCTGCTTGTGTTCCCTCTCTTGCTGGCTGTCTCTCTCTGTCAAATAAATAGGTAGAATCTCTAAAAAAAATAAGAATAAACCCAGGCATTTTCACCCCCAAACCACTTGTTCTTTTTTTTTTTTTTTTAGATTTTATTTATTTGTTTGAGAGAGAGAGGGAGGGAGAGAGCAGGAGCAAGGGGAAGGGCAGAGGGAGAGGGAGAAGCCAACTCCCTGATGAGCAGGGAGCCCGGGAGCTGGATCCCAGGACTCTGAGATCATGACCTGAGCCCAAGGCAGTTGCTTAACTGACTGAGCCACTCAGGTGCCCCAAGCCACTTGTTCTTAACAACTTTGCATTTTGCCTTCCTTTAGCATCTAATACTAACTTTATATAGAAGGGAGATTATGTGCAGAGTGAGCTTTGTGTCCTTTTTTGAAGCCATTCTGTGCACCGCAAGTGACAATTATCTCATTTAGTCCTTTTGCCTAAATAAAAAACACAACTAAAACATGCATGAAAAGATGAAGAGTTTCAGTTCCTCTTATCTCACCACAAGATAACTGTGTCAGTGCTCTTCAATATGATCAAAGGTGTCACAGGTATTGTGACATAGCCTACACTAGAAAAGATTTTGAAATCCCTCCTTACGATTTTACTCTAATCATGCTGCTTTATGGAGACAACTTCAACAATCTGTTCCCCCTCCCAAAAAGAAAACATCCTTTGGTTCAAGAGATTTTAAAGAGCAGCATGATGTAATTTATACCTATGTTATATTATTTATTCCTTAACCAAGAAGTATCAGTTATTATTGAAACTTATTAAATATAACTGTTTACTGCCAGATATCATTACTACTTCCATACTTGTAGTTTATTTTGTCACTTGCTGTAGGAAGTATGCAATTTTATATATGAAGAAACTGAGTCTCAGAAGTATTAAATAAATTGATCAAGATCACAGCTAGCAAATGATGTTTGTATGCATTTGATTTTAAAAAAAAACAAACTCAGGGTGCCTGGGTGGCTCAGTCAGTTAAGCATCTGCCTTTGGCTCAGGTCCTGATCCCAAGGTACTGGGATTGAGTCCAGCATCAGGCTCCCAGCTCAGCAGGAAACCCGCTTCTCCCTCTCCCTCTGCCTGATGCACCCCCTGCTTGTGTTCTCGCTCTCTCTTTCAAATGAGTAAATTTTTTAAAAATCTAAAAAAACAATCCTCTAGAAATCTAAAGTGTCCAGCTCATTATTTTTGTAGAGCCTTAAGATTTCCATCTCTAACAGATGGTTACTTCAATGTAGTTTCCCTTGACACTAATGAGAATGCTTATAAGAATAACTAGGATCAACCACGTCAATGAGGTATTGCTAGAAGAAACTTAATATAGATAGAGACAGCCAGCGAGAGAGGGAACACAAGCAGGGGGAGTGGGAGAGGAAGAAGCAGGCTCACAGCAGAGGAGCCTGATGTGGGGCTCGATCCCATAACGCTGGGATCATGTCCTGAGCCGAAGGCAGACGCTTAACCGCTGTGCCACCCAGGCGCCCCTATAAGGTGGTTTTTTAGGGGCAAAAAGCTCTCGCATGAAAGTTGTCTGAAATATCAGAAGAAAAATAGACCTATCTTTTTGCATATGAGAGTATGAAATGTTATATTTCATGTTATCAGTTTTAAAAGAATAAAGATATTACATATTTTGCTAAATTTAATCAGCTTTGCTATATTCAACATTGCTATTTTGTTCAGATTATTTATTTGTGTCTCCATCAAAATTAATTACCCAACACAGAGAATATAAGATAAACAATATTATCATTTTATATAATGCAGAGATTTCTTAGGCAGATGTATTTTGTAGTCTTTTTTTTTCTCATACTTTCTGAAGACTTTTCTGAAGTAAACATTTATTTTGAGATAATTGTAGATTTACATGCAATTTTAAGTAATAATAGTACTACAGACATTGTACCCTTGACCCAGTTCCCCTCAATATGGTGTATTGCAAAACTGTATAGTACAATATCCCAGCTGGGACATTGATGCTAAAACAGTCAAGATACAGAACATTTCCATCACTACAGGGATCCCTTGTGTTAACTTTACAAAGCCACATCTACTCCTTTCCCACTGCTTTCCCTTAACCCTGACAACAACTAATCTATTAGTTCTCCATTTCTATAATGTTGTCATTTCAAGAATGTAATATAAATGGAATCGTATAGTATATAACCATTTGGGAATGGCTTTTTCCCCCACTCAGCATAACTCTAGAGATTCATCCAGAGAGTTGTATGTTTCAGTAGTTTGTTATTTTTTATCGCTGACTGGTATTATTCAATAGTATGGATGTGTCACTGTGTTTGTTTAACCAGTCACCCATTGAAGGACATCTGGGTTGTTTCCAAAACAATGTAAAATCTGGTTTCTTCAATGGTACTAAAGTTTTATAGTTTTATATTTTACACTTAAGTCCATGATTGATGCTGAATTAATTGTTGTATAAGGCGTGAAACTTAGGTAAATTCTTGTTTGGTGGGAGTTGGGGAGATAATGGACACCAAATTGGTCCAGTACCATTTGAAGAAAGAGCTATCTTTGCTTCATTGAATTGTTTTTGCTCTTTAGTCAAAAATCAGTTGGCCACATTCATATACATGTGTTTCTTGTTTCTTATTTGCGTTCCATTGATCTATGTATGTATCCCTCCACTAATATCATAAGGTCTTGATTACTGTATCTAGGTCATGCCTTGAAAATGGGCTCTATTCCTCTCACTTTGTTTTTTCAAAATTTTTTAGCTTTTCTAGATTCTTTACCCTTCATATAAATTTTAGAATAATCTCACCTATATCTACAAAAATTCTTGCTGTGATTTTGATAGGAATGGAATGAAGTTAGAATATCAATGTGGAGACTGCTGAAATCTTAATTATATTGAGTCTTCTAATCCATGAATACAGTATATTTCTCCATTTATTTAGGATTTTTAACTCATCACTATTTTGTATTTTTAGCATCCAAGTACTGTATGTCTTGTTAGATTTATACCTAAGTAATTCATTTTTCTTGAATGGTTATAAAGGGTATTGTATTTTCATATTTTGTGTCTATGTGGTCATTGCTAATATACATTTATCTGTATCCTGCAACCTTGCTGAACTCATTAGTTCTAGGAGTTTTTTGTGGGCTTCTTGGGATTTTCTTTTTTTCTTTCTTTCTTTTTTTAAGATTTTATTTATTTATTATTTATTTATTTATTTGTCAGAGAGAGAGTGAGAGAGAACAAGCAGGGGGAGCAGCAGGCAGAAGGAGATGGGGAAGCAGGTCCCCTGCTGAACAAGGAGCCTGATATGGGACTCAATCCCAGGACCCTGGGACCATGACCTGAGCCAAAGGCAGACGCTTAACCGACTGAGCCACCCAGGCATCCCTCCTTGGGATTTTCTATGTAGACAATCATTTCATCTGCAAACAGGGACAATTTTCTCTCTTTTCAGTTTCTATACATTTCTTTTTTTCTGCCATTCCCCTGGCTATAACTTTGAGCACTATGCTAAATAGAAGTAGTTTAGAGAGGACATCCCTTTATACTTGTTCCTATCTCGTGATTTTCTAAGTTTCTCCCTTCAGTTTTACCATTAGCTATAATGTTGGCTGTAGGTTTTTGTAGATACCCTGTCAAGTTGAAGGAGTTCCCTCTATCCTCATTTTTCTGAGTTTTTTTAATTATGAAATGGGTGTTGAATTTTGTCGATACTTTCTATGCATTGGTTGTTATGATCATGTGATTTTTCTTTATCTTGTTAATAATGAAGGAATACATTGATTTTTCAAATACTGAACCAGCATTGCATCCCTGGAATAAACCCCATTGATCATAGTGAAACAACCTTTTTGTATATTGCTGAATTCTATTTGTTAATATTTTGTTAAGGATGTTTGCATCTATAGTTACGAGGGGTATTGGTCTATAGTTTTCTTTTTATATACTGTTTTTTATTTTGGTGTCAGGGTATTACTAACTTCATAAAATGAATTGCAAAGTGTTCCCTTCTCTCCTGTTTTCTGGAGAAGACTGCAGAATTTGTGTCAGTTCTTCTCTAAGCATTTGGTAGACTCCTGGGCCTGAAGATTGATTACATTGGGAGTCTTTTAAATGATGGGTTATTCAATCTAAGGTAATTAGGATTATGTTGGATATTATCTCTTTCATATTGGATGAGTTATGGTAGTTTGTGTTTTTTGAGATATTACACCATTTTATACAAGTTGTCAGATTTATGTGTGCAGGGTTCTTTGTAATACTTTTTTATTATCCTTTTGATGCCTGCAGGTTTATTATGATATCACTATCTTCGTTTTTTATATTGGTAATATGTGTCTTGTCTGTTTTTTGCTTTGTCACTTTTGTGAGAGGTCAGTTTTATTGATCTTTCTGAAGAGCCAATTTGTAATTTCTTTGACTTTTCTCTATAGGTTTTTCAGCTTCTAATATCATTGATTTATTCTCTTATCTATATTATATCCTTCCTTCTACTTGCTTTAGATTTATTTTGATCTTTTTCTGGGATCTTGAGGTGAGAACAGATTATTGATAAGAGACTTCTTTTCATATGAATATACCTAATGGATAATAATTTTTTGTTCTGTCATGCATATTTTGGTATGTTTTATTCTCACTTCATTCAATTCAGTGAATTTTTATAAATTTATGTTGAGACTTGGTCTTTGACAAAGTTTCTAGGTGTTTGGAGATATTCCCATTATCCTTCTGATATTTGATTTCTAGTTAGACTCCATGGTGGTCAGAGAACATACTCTATTACAATTCTTTTAAATTTTTCGAGGTTTGCTTTATAGCCCAAGACGTGGTCTATCTTGGTATATGTTCTGTGGGCATTTGAATAGAGTGTGTATTCTGCTGTTACGAATGGAGTAGTCTATAAATGTTTATTAGATCCTGTTTATTGATTGTATTGTTCAGATTTTATATCCTTTCTGATTTTCTGTCTAGTTCTATCAGTTGTTGAGAGAGTGGTGTTGAAATCTCCAACTGTAATTGTAGATTGTCTATTTCCTCTTTTAGTTCTACCAGTTTTTACCTCAAATTTTGCAGCTCTGCTCTTTGGTGTGTACACATTTCAGATTGCTATATTGTCTTAATGGACTGACTTTTTATTATCATATAATGTCACTGTCTGTATTTAGTAATTTAGTAATAGTCTACTAAATAGAACCACACCTCTTTCTCTTGATTTGTGTTTGCATGATACATCTTTTCTATACCTTTATTTTCAACCTGATTATATTATTATTTTTGAAGTTGAATTTCTTGTAGACAGCATATACTTGGGTCATGTTTTTCATCCACCCTGCCAATCTCTGTCTTTTAATTAGTGTAGTAAGACCATTTACTTTTAATGTAATTGTGACTATATTGGACTTAAGTCTGCCTCTTTTTTTCTGTTTAATGTATGTTTCATTTATGTTTTTTTTCCATTTTTCTATGGGTCAGTTGAACATTTTTTAGAATTTTGATTTATCTTTAGTGTTTCTGAATATCTCTGTATAGCTTTTTAAGGGGTTGCTCCAGGTATTACTACACACACACATACACACACACACACACACCTTATTGTCTATTGCTGTTCTCATTTTACCAGTTCAAGTGTAGAAACCTTACTTCCCTTAATGTTCTTTTATCTTTTCCCATTTTTAATATAATTGTCTTAAGTATTGCTCTACATACATTTAGAGACAGTAGTTAACATAATTTTTACTTCAGTCATCAAATATAATTTAGAAAACTTGAGAAGTAAAGTATACTGTATTTACCCATATTTTTTTTCTTCTTTTATTATTCCCTTTCTGTTTAGAGGATTTCCTGTAGCTTTTTTATACACTAGGTCTGCTGGTGGCAAGTTCTGTTAGTTTTTCTTCTAGGAATGTCTTGATTAATCTGTCATACTTGATGGAATTTTAATGGATATAGAATTCTGGGTTAACAGTTTTTTTTCTTTTAGCACTTGAAAAATGTTATCCCACTGCCTTCTAGCTTCTATGGTTTCTGATGAAAAATCTATCATCCAGATTGTTTCTTGCTGCTTTCCAGTTTTTTTCTTTGTCATTAGTTTTGGAAGTCTGACTGTATATTGGTACAAATTTATTTGGCTTTATGTTTGGGGGGCTTGAATTTGTAAGTTTTATCTTTTCCAGATTTGGGGAGTTTTTAACCTTTATTTGTTTGAGTACTTTTTCAGCCCCACACTTTTTCTCCTCTTTCAGGACTCTGATGACATGAGTGTTAGATTTTTTTTGTTATAGGTCCACAGGTCCTAATATTCTGTTCATTTTTTTTTTGTCTATTATTGTGAAATTTCTGTTGTTTTATCTTCAGTATGCTAATTATTTCCTCTGATTCCTTCATTCTGCTGTTGATCCTATCCATTGAGTTTTTTAGTTAGGTTATATATTTTTCATTTCTAAAATTTCCATTTAGTTCTTTATATCTTTTATTTCTTTGCTGAATTTTCTAATTTTTATTTGTTTAACGTGTGTTCTTAGTTGCTCCCGAAGGATAGATGGCCACTTTAAAATCTCTGTCAGAGAATTCTAACATCTCTGTTATTTGGGCTTTGACATCTGTTGAATGTCTTTTTCAGTCAGCTTAAGATCTTGCTGGTTCTTTGTATGAGGAATAACTTTCAGTCAAAACCTCATTTTTATTTTGTCCAGAATTACAGTATGAGACTCCAAATATTATTTACCCTATTACTTTAGCTAATAGGTTTACCTGTCCAGTAGGAGAAGGAGCCTCATTACTGCCATGTGGGGATAGAAATGTTAGGTTTCCCAGTTGTCCTCTCTTGATTCCCAAGGGGGGATTGTGGAGAGGAGCTTCTCATGACAGCTGGATAGGTGTTCAATTTCCATCTCCTCACAAGGCCTCCACTGACATCCCAGAAGTAGGGCATTTTATCAGCCAGTGGGAATGAAAGTCTTGTCTCCCTCTTGATCTCTTTGACTCCAGTTCTGCACAGTCGAGGGTTGTCTCATTATATCCTGGTCATAGTGGAAATCTGTCAGGCTTTGGGTTGGGGGTATAGCCACCGCTTTTCTGTGATGTTTGACTGGAATACGGCAGGTATATAAAGCTCAGGATTATAATCTTAAGGAATAGAATGCTGCCTTCAGATGAGAACCCAGGCCTAGCCAACATGTTGATTATTGCCTTGCAAGGGACACGCCTAAGTAATATTTGGACTCCTTGTCCTCAGAAACTGAGATAATACATGCACATTGTTTTAAGTTGCTAAATTTGTGGCAATTTATCACACTGCAATAGATAACTAAAAGACCTCCAAATAGCCATAACCACTTCCCACATATAGTATAGCATCACCTGTCTCCTCCTCTCTCCCCAGTTCTGTTTGTTGGTAGGAATATTTTTTTCCATCTTCTGTGATCCCTGGCTTTTCTGTTAGAAGGTTCTTGTTTATGGCCACATTTAAACTGTACATTAGAGAATATGCTCCCTTGTGGGATGTGCAACTTAAGAACAACTTTCTGCTGTTGCATTTTTGGGAGCCCATTATTTTCTTTAGGGGTTAAATAGACACTTTTATAAGTGCTGTATGTGACTTTTTAAAAAAAAGTTATCTCAAATTTTAGGCTTCTAGTTTAGCTGATTCTAGTTTGTCTCGTGTAAGGAATCATAGCCAAAAATCTCAGCTAGACACAGGTTTTATACTTAAAAGCTCTGGTCTTTTATTTCAGGCATTGCTGCTGTTGTGGCTTTCATTTTCTTAAGTATTAGAAACTACTGGGAACTATAAATGCTACGTTATTTTTAAAAAAAGATCTAAATCAATAACATTTACTTTATACCTTTATTAGAGCATAACTACTGCAGATAATGGGAATATGCTCTAAATGATAGAATGTACAAAACTTGATGATCCTTTAAATAGAGGTAATGGAGAGGGAAATCAAAAATAAATCCCAGATCTATTGTGACCGAATAAATGATGGTGCCATTTTTAAAGAGCAGGAATGAAGGAAGAGTGTATGGAGAAGCAGTAGCCATAGGCGTCAGAGGTAATAAGCTTCCTTTTTGACATGTTGAGTTAGAGTTCCTGAAAGACATTCAACTGGATATGCTCATGAGTCCATCTGTGGGCATGAACCTTCGGAACAGTTTAGGACAGGATGCTCTTTGGATTCATTCCTATATGTGTAGTATATGGTTTTCTAAGCCAGAAATATGGGATGAAATTACCCACGGATAGTGTGTATAATGAGAAGAGAAGATGGTCTAGAACAGAATCTGAAGAAATATTAGTAGTTAAGAAACGAGTAAAGAAAGAGAAGCATGCAAAGGATATTGGAAACAGGATGTAGAGAGATAAGAAAATCAGGAAAATGTACATCATTAAAGTTAGGAGAAAAGAATGTTTCAAGAAAAAAGACATAGTCTGTATTATCAAACATTATCCAGATATTAAGAACCAAAAATTATTCATTGGATTTAGTGAAAAGTACATAAATGATCTTGCTGAGAATAGTTTAGTGAAGTAATGGTGATTAACTTGATTATGCTGGATTAAGTAGTATATAGAAAAAAAGAAATCTGATTTAAAATTAGATACCTTTTCTTGCTTATTTTCCAGATTTTCTATTCAACTTTTGCATTATTTGTCATTGACATATGATTGATCACATATAGGTGAGACATATAAGAATATTTTTCTTGATTATCTTCCTAAGGATGAATCCACTATATTTCACTCTTTGCAGGCCTCTCCATTTTACTCTGTAGGGATGACTGTATATGTTCCACATCCTCAGAGAGATGCTCAAAATGTTATTTGTGCTCTCCTGAATGACCTTAACTTTTAAATACCTTTGCTGCTTTTAACATTCAATACTCATGCCAAAATCTGAGCTTTTTCCTCATTCCTTCTCTGCTAACTCTTAAGTTTAGAATAACTAAATATACGCACTTTGGGTCAAGAGTGAATAATTTGTTTTCAAGTGTTGGAGGAATGGTTTTTTTATGAAAATCAAATTGGTTGATACGTAAATTTCAAAAACTAGTGAAAAATGTGGAGATGAATAGGAACTCAATAATTTTATATTTATAATAAGTTCTAATGAGAATAACATTGGTTTTATGCAGCTATTTTATTCTTTTCTCTTTTTAACTTTTAGTTTGAAGTAATGTTAGACTTACAAAAAGGTTGCAAAAATAATAAAATGAATTTTGTACCCTTTGCCCAAATATTAACATTTTACCACATTTGATTTAGTTCTCTCTCACCTTTCTCTGAAGCTTTTTGAAGTATTTAAGCTGCACACATAATGCCTCTTAACTTCTAAAAATTTATCTGTATATTTCTTAAAATTAAGGACAGTATGACAAACTCAATACAATTATCAAAATCAGCAAATTTACATTGATGTAGTATCATTGTCTAATCTATGTACCTGTGCCATCCAATATGATAACCAGTAGCCACATGTGGCTACTTAAATTAATTAGAAATTTAGTTCCGTAGTCATACTACTTAATATTTCAAGCATTTAGCAGTTTAGTGGCTGTTGTATTAGAAAGCATAGATATAGACCATTTTAATCATTGCATAAAGTTCTATTAGATAGTAATGGTCTAGAGATTCTAATCGTGCCAGTTGTTCCACAGATGCCTCTTATAGCAAAAGAAAAAGAGTTGTTCCAAATTTTGTTAAATATTCTATTGCTCTTACTTTGGTCCAGGATCCCTTATTGCATTTAGTTATCATGTCTCTATTGGTCTCCTTCACTCTGAGGTAATTCCTTAGTCTTTCTCTTTATTTCATGACAAATTGTGATTTTTTTCTAATCTATCAAATCTACCACATTTATTAGTTGGAATTCTATTTTAAGAAAGAACTTTCCCTTTTTAATTTATTTCTATTGTTAGGGATTCATGGATTCTTTCATTCTGTGGTTAAAATCCATTGCTATCATTAGTTATTTGATGCTCAAATTATCCCAGGTTTGACCAATGAGAGGGAGCCCTTTAGCTGATTTATATTCATACTGAGTATGTCATCTAATAAATAGGATTGTTTTGCAGTATTGATAAAAGTCATGGATTATGGCATTATTTATCTGCTGAATATCATTAACCTATTTAAAATATCTGACTTACCATTATACTATTAAAGTCAAATATTATTCATCATATGATTGCCTGTATCTCATCTCTGTATTATTCTATATCTCACACCCATTATTAAGAGCAAGGTGTTTTCACTAGGATGCTTTGTTACTGTTTAACTTGGGCAAACATTCACTGATTTATTCACTCTTCAGTTCTGAGAAGAGTTTTCATATAATTAACACATGTTTATTTCCTTTTCTTATCAATTCTTTATTTCTTTTAAGTTTTATTGAAATGTAATTGACATACAGCACTAAGGTGTGCAGCATAGTGACTTCTATATATTGTGAAATTATTACCCCAATAAATTTAGTTAACATCCATCATCTTGTATAGATACAAAAAAAAAGAAAAAATATTTTTTCCTTGTGATGAGAACACTTGAAATCTATTATCTTAGCAACTTTCACATATACCATGCAGCAGTATTAACTATTTCTCTACTTGCCCTGCTTCAACCCCCTGCTAACCACAAATCTCATCTCCTGAGTTTGGGTTTTTGGGGATTTTTGTTTGTTTGTTTAGATTCCACATATAAGTGAAATCATGAGGTGTTTGTCTTTCTCTAACGTATTTCACTTAACATAATGCCCTCAAGTTCCATTCATGTTGTCAAAAATGGCAAGATTTCTCTCTTTTATTATGGCTGAATATTATTGTTATACACACACACATACACACACACAAGCACACTATATGTATATATACATCTTCTTTGTCCTTCATCTGTTGATGAATGTTTAGGTTTCCATGTCTTGGCTATTGTAAATAGTGCTGCAGTGAACATGGAGATAACATTCAAATTATTAATTCTAAGACATGCTTTTTTTAAAACATTTTGATATTCTGGAAATCAAGAGTATCTTATAATTGATAGTGAATTACAATCCCTGTTTGTCAAGCATCTGTTCTGATGTATTTGTAATTGTTAAAACATGCAGGAATTTAGCCAAAGTAATTCACATTGCTGTCACTTTGGTTGAATTATATGCATTGTTTTGTTTTTAGATTTATTTATTTATCAGAGAGAGAGAGAGCACAAGCAGGGGGAGCAGCAGGCAGAGGGAGAAGCATGCTCCCTGCTGAGCAAGAAGCCCCATGCAGGACTCAATCCCAGAACCCTGCGATCATGACCTGAGCCGAAGGCAGACACTTAACCAACTGAGCCACCCAGCAATCCCATTATATGCATTGTTGGTACTACATATGTTACGTTCCATTGCCATTAAAAAAGATGTCAAAAATATAGTATTATTTGCCATTGAAATGAAAAAAAAAATCTATTTGCAAAAAGCCCAGAGCAACAAGGCATAAATTTGGTATTAGTGAAGGCTAAAATTCTGGTAGGATCAAGAAGTGCCAGCATCAGAACTTGCACAGTGGGTGCCAATGGTTGGGGAAATCTCAGAGACAATAGTTGAGCATTAACCAACGCAGCATTAGAAACCATCTAGGCGACACAAAGGATGATAATGTGGAAAAACATGCAGCAGCAAGAATCAGGTTATGAAAATGATACAGCTCCCAAGAAGAATATTTCCCCAGCTTCCTCTTTGTGATCATGGGGAACAATAGACAAAGAAGAAACTCCCAGAGAGCAAAGACAGGCCCCTAGAGGATAGTGGTCACAGGAATTTTCCCCATCAGTAAAATCAGAGCAGTCTGTCTAGTCAAGGAATTCACGATCAGAGGTAGGAGTCTTTGGATTACCTGTTAAGTGGGCTTAACTGATCTGGATCAGTGACTGTTACTGTTTCTAATTCTTCCTTTTTCCAAATAGGAGTTTCATTATGGTTATTCCCATATCACCTTTGGATATTTGGTAGGGAGAGAACAGATATTTTTCTTTCTGTTTATGGATATATATAGACCTTGAGGAGACACAGTCACTAAATTATATTCTCCCATCCTCCATAACAATAGAGCCATAGCTAAAGTATGGTTGCCTGGCCTGGGACTACAATTCCCAGTCTCTTTTGCAAAGTCATGATTATGTGACACAAAGATTTCACCGAATGGATTATGAGCAGAAGTGATGTAACTTCAGATTCTTTTGCCCTGGCCCTGGGATTTTATTATTTTTATTCAATTTATTTAAACTCAAACAAAAAAGACATTTCACCCATTTCTCCTCTCACTCCCTGACTCTTCCAGCCACCAGTCTGTTCTCTGTGCATGTTGGACTCCATATATAGGAGAGATTATATAGTATTTGTCTTTGTCTGACTTATTTCACTTAGCATAATGCCCTTAAGATCCATACATATTGTTGCAAATAGCAAGATTTCATTCTCTTTTATGGCTGAATAATATTCTGGTGTGTGTGTATACACAAATTTCCTAATCCATTCATCCATCAGTAGATACTTAGGTTGCTTCCATATCTTGGCTATTATAAATAATGTTCCAGTGAACATATCTTTTCAAGTTAGTGTTTTTATTTTCTTTGGATAAGTACCCAGAAGTGGAGTTGTTGGATCACATAGTAGTTACATTGTTAATTTTTTTGAGGAGCTTCCATATTGTTTTTCATAGTGGTTGTACCAATTTACATTCCCACCGACAGTGCAAGAGGGTTCCCTTTTCTCTACATCCTCTCCAATACTTGTTATTTCTTGTTTTTTTGATAACAGCCATTCTAACATGTGAGAAGTGATATCTCATTGTGGTTTTGATTTGTATTTCTCTGTTGAGTAATGATGTTGAGCATCTTTTCGTGTATATGTGAGTATCTGTCTTCTTTGAAAAAATAGCTGTTCAGATACTCTGTCCATTTTTTAATTGTTTTTTTTTTTTTTGCCATTGAGTTGTGTAAGGTCTTTATATATTTTGGATATTAACCCTTTAGCAGATATATGATTTGAAAATATTTTCTCCCATCATTTTGATCGTTTCTTTTGCCATGCAGAAGCTTTTTTAGTCTGGTGTAGTCCCGCTTGTTTATTTTTGCATTTCCTAGCATTTGGTTATTTTCCTGATTGTTAAATGCCTTTACTAATATCAGTCCTTGTGAAACAAGGTTATCATTACATTAGAGTTGAAATTGGCAGTCGATATTCAAGTATCTCTCAAAAAGATTCCTAGTCTTTTGGGGGGAAATATGAAGGTGAGGTGAGAACAACTTCTTAGAAAGTCAAAACTATACCCAGTGCCTAGCATTATGTTTGGTACTTAAGTTAGTGCTTTGTAAATATTTGTTGAATAAATGAATAATGGCTGAAAGAAGAGTTCAACTTGCTGCTGGTTCTTTTTTTAATCTTAAATTCCTTCAGCTCATTTTTTAACTTAATAGTTTTTCATATGTGGGACATTTTTACTTTTAACATTTTGCTGCCTAAATATCTATAATTATCTATTAAAACATTCCCGAATTTTCTTCTGTGGAAAAATATGTGTGTTGAAATTTTCAAAAAGGAATGGGAATTTCATGCACAAAAATCAGGTTGATATTTTTTCCAGCACTTTGCTCAACAGAGTCTTTCATTCATTATTATTGTACACTGTGACTGTCTTAGAGGAAGGAGAATACTCAGTATCTTTGAAGCCTACTTAATGATAAAACCCATTTTCTCAGTTTGTTAGAGACAGGAAATGCTTATTTGATGTCTAAAGTTCTGCTTAACTTTCTTTACACTAATTCCCTTGTTATTTGTGTGTGTGTGTGATGTCATTTTTGGTCCCTTGATATGCCCAAAATGTATTTTCTTTCTTACGAATCCACACAGCCTTTTTTCAGCTAAATGACATGTCTTAAGAAGTCCATTGATTTTCTGAAAAGCTGAGCCTATGTATTACAGATGGCTTTAGAAAGATTATTCATCTAAACATTTATCACACACTCATCAGACAATTTAATGCAAAATTTCAAAGTATCTACATTCTTTGTAAACCATTTTACACACCTTGGTGGGAGATGTTCTATATTCTAATAGAAAAAGTAGTCAAAATTTTAAACATTCATGGAATGTTGAGTCAGTCTCTTAATGGCAAAATTGTACAGAGTAAGAAAAAAGTCCATAGAAATAGAATCAAGAGAAGTCTATATAAATAGTAATGTGAAGAAGAGTGAATTCCTTTTTAGCTGTAACATCACATTTTTTACATGTTGCACAAATTGTTTAGCCGTTTCTAAACACATTTCCATTTACGTCATTTGTAAAAACTGCCTAGCCTCATATTCTGGAAAACTGACAAAGTTGTAATGAACAGATGCAGATTCCATAATTGTAATTGGCTTTTACTCTAAACTAATGTTCTGACTTATGCATCATTAATGATTTCTATTTTTCTCCATATATTACCTTACGAATATGAAAGGGTATTTTTCAGAGTGAAAAACTTGACTTTTAAAATCAGGACTTATTACATTATAACCTATGTGTTCTCTAAACACCTATATTTAAACCTAGAGTTTCATTTTAGCTGCCCTTTTTTATACTTTTGCTTGTATTTCTCTTTATATAATCTTTCTCATCTTATTTTTATATTTCTCAGAAGCACAGTTTTAAATGTAACCCTTCTTTTTATTATATTTTTCTTACCATTAATAAATTCTTATTTCTAAACTAGGTATTTTAGTATATAATTTATCTATTGTATGTTTTTTCACAAATTCAACTTTATCTGAAGAATGAGAGATAAATATGAACAGAATGCCAAACAGAAACAGAAAGATGTACTCTTGTGTTAATTTGTTTTCTGATAAGATTTTAACAATAACATGGAAACAACTTTCACTTTCCAAAGTGGGACTAATTGAAGTGCATAACTGAAGGAGTTAAAGAGACCAAATAATCTTGTTTTAAGCATGATACATATACATTTTCAAATGAGATGAAAAAAATCCCCAAAACGCTTGGCCTTTGAATAATTCTTTTGATAGTTTCTGACTGTTGCTGAATTTTGTTATATGAATAAAGAACACAATATATATTAATGAAGGAATGACTGTTTTATAATTACTTTTGGGGGAATTACAGGTTCTTTTCATGAAAGTACCAAAATACAAAGCAAGTGTTTTGGCATATTGTTGCTTGTTGTAAGGAAGATTTAATAGCTTGTTATGGACTATTAATATGAGCAGAAGTCATTTAGAGTTCAGATATATATTTAGAACTAACATGTGTGCAAAAAGATACAAAGTGAATCAAGAAATTCTGGAAAAGATTGTTTGAAAAGGAGAAATTGCTATTTTCTGGCTAGCATTAATGAAATAAATATGTAAAAGAAATTTAAAGTTTTCTTTATCTTGAAGAATTTTATTGAATCTCAAATAGTAACTTAGAATTGATAGAACTAAGTCAGTGAAAGTATGAAACTCTTTATCTAAAATGGTAGTTACATAAATATAATTTAGTTTCAAACGTTAACTAGGAAACCCAAAAAGTTACAGCTGTTAGTTATATGAGATTATTACAAACTGAACGTCTGAGTTTAGTAATAAAAATGTCATTTGTTACTGCTTATAGCAAATTTAAAATAATTACATATAAATTAGTTTTCTCTGGTTTTGAAAATATCTTTATCATGTATTTTGCATAAAGAAGAGAAAAATCTTCATATTCTAGTACTTATTGAACAAATGTTAATAGGAATGTAAGTGAATGATTTGTTCTCTAACTTCTAATTTGTTGATGAAAAGGTATGTGTAATGAAAGCACATGCCAAGTAGGTTTGCAGCATAAATTTTGCAGCATATGGTGAACTAAAACCCTGTTGACCTTTTGGTCTTGTTGATCACATGCATGAAGATGATCATCTGTTAATCTCTACTAATCACTGGTACATCCTTGGACAGAAGACAGAACGGTTTTTATTTGTGCTGTATTTGCTCTTTTGGAAATTGCTTTAACAAGGCATTTTCAAAACTATTTTATACTCTTAAGATTGTAAAGTAATGAACATTTTATATCTAAAAAATAATTTTAAAATAAGACTTTTCAACCTGCTTATACCTCTGTATTTTGTTTTTTTATGAGTTTATTTTAGATAACTAATAATTTTCTGAAAATCTTAGATATGAATGATTCTAGGCTTATCAGTGCATACGTGCACAGGCTCACACACTTTTACATATATGATATGTGTTGTTTCTTGTAAGAATTGTAAGAAAAAGAAAACAGCAGGGCTTCTCAGACTTTGATATGCATATGAATTATCTGGAGATCTTGCTAAAATCCAGTTTCTGATTCAATAGTTCTAGGGTATTGTTTATGATTCTGCATTTTTATCAAGTTCTCAGCTTATGACCATTCAGCTAGTTTGAGGTCTGCAAACTTTTTCTTTAGGGGTCTAGGTAGCAAATATTTTAGACTTTGCACAATAAGGATATTGTGTAGGTAGTCACATAACAAGACAAAATATGTCCAATAATGTTTTATTGGTAAAATTCAAAGTATAATAATTACTATTTTTGTGGTATTTCCATATAACAAAACACTATTCAGCAATAAAAAGGAATAATCTAGCAATACATACAACAGGAATGAATCTCAAAAACATGCTGAGTGAAAGAGGTCCTGCACAAAAGTTATATTCTATGTGATTCCATTTACATGAAGTTCTAGAAAATAAATACTAATCAACAGTAATAGAAAGCCAAGTTTCTCCTTTGCAGAAGGAGAAAGATACCCATGTTGTAAATTACAAGAAGAAAGAAGAGTTCCTCACTAATGAGCTTTCCAGAAAATTGATGCATTTGCAATAGAAGAAAACTAAACTAGAACAGCATTTTGAACAGGAGCAGAAATTCCAGGTCAACAAAATGATGAAGAAAAATTTTAAAGCTGGAGAATGATAGCATTTCTAAGCAGCTTACATTAGAGCAAGTTTATTGGGAAGATAAACCTTCCATCTTGCCTCTCCTCACATGCATATTGAAGGTCATTCTTCTCTCTAATGCAGAGTTACTCAAATATGAACTGCATAGCAAGAAGTAAGTTTATATGGTAACCCAGTATATGGATATTGTTGTAGCTGTGTCTATGACTGCAACTGGTTTCTTGAAGTAATGCAAAACAAACCAACCAACCAAAAACACCTCTTTTTTTTTTTTAAAGATTTTATTTATTTATTTGGCAGAGAGAGAGACAGCCAGCGAGAGACGGAACACAGGCGGGGGGAGGGGGCGGTGGTAGAGGAAGAAGCAGGCTCCCAGCAGAGGAGCCTGATGTGGGGCTTGATCCCAGGACTCTGGGATCATGCCCTGAGCAGAAGGCAGATGCTTAATGACTGAGCCACCCAGGTGCCCCCCAAAAACACCTCTTATGGGGGCAGAAGTGAGGTGAGGTTCCTGAACTGTTTGGATGAAAGAAATGTTCTGTATCTTGATTGTAAGTGGTTTTTCAGTTGTATATTTTTCAGAATTCATTGAACTTGGGGAATCCAGCTGACATTTTGTGAGAACATTCAAGCAGCCCCGTGGAGAGGTCTGTGTGGTTAGAAGAACTGAGGCCGGGGCGCCTGGGTGGCTCAGCGGTTAAGCGTCTGCCTTCGGCTCAGGGCATGATCCTGGCGTTATGGGATCGAGCCCCACATAAGGCTCCTCCTCTATGAGCCTGCTTCTTCCTCTCCCACTCCCCCTGCTTGTGTTCCCTCTCTCACTGGCTGTCTCTATCTCTGTCAAATAAATAAATAAAATCTTAAAAAAAAAAAAAAAAAAGAACTGAGGCCTATTTCCAAGAGCCAAGTGAGTGAGCCATCCTAGAAGCATATCCCCGAACCCCACTCAAACCTTCAGGTTACTTTATACCATGGCTGACAACTTAATTGCAACTTTATAAGATAGTTGGAGCCAGAAAAATCCAACTAAGCACTCTCAAACACCTATTCACATAGACTGCTAGTAAATCTTTGTTGTCTTAAGCCAAAAACTACAACAAAAAAAAACCTCAAACCAAACACTTTAAATGGGGTTTGCTTTGGTTTATGGTATTTAAATTATAATTCAATAATATAGGTTTTTGAAAACAAACGTAGTTGAGGGGCACCTGTGTGGCTCAGTTGGTTAAGTGTCTACCTTCTGCTCAGGTCATGATCCCAGGGTCCTGGAATTGAGCCCCTTGTCAGACTCCCTGCTCGGTGGGGAGCCTGCTTCTCCTTCTCCCTCTGCCTGCCGCTCTCCCTGCTTGTGCTCACTCTCTCTCTCTCTCTCTCTCTCTCTCTGTCAAATAAATGGAGAAAATCTTAAAAAAAAAAAAAAAAAAAACTTAGTTGGGAGTCTTTGGCTAAGATAATACGTGAAATGACATTGTAAATTGTAAATCAGTTTCCAAATATGTTACTACAGTTTTAAGTACTCTCTAAGAGTACTTTACATTGTAGGTGGGCCACAAATAATCTGTACCCCTTTTATCAGGAGACTATTCTGAAGTTATACTAGTATATATTTAGAATAAATATTAAGTAGCCATCCACTTTAAGATTGTGTTTAACTTCCTCAATAGAAGATTGGGGACTTCTGAAATGTTTGTTTGGGGACCCAGAATTTAAATATGCTATAGTTACTACTTGACACTATCCAAAATAGAAATGAAGGTGGTATGGTGGCATAATGTAGTAAGTTTTGGACTCTGTATCAGGAAATCTAGGGTTCATCTCCCACTCCAGCACTAATTCAAAAAACAGTCATGGAGAAATTAGATTTCTCTGTGTCTCAATTTCCTCCTTTAGGTGGTCTTAAATAACTTTAAAATCTATGGTTCTATGAAGTAGGAACTTTAAAGGATGATGAAAATTAATATGTAGCATAAGAATAGTATAAATGTATCATTAAAATGCTTCTATTTCTGATTTTATATGAAACAATTATAGATGCTATGAACCAAGATAGTGCTTTTCTAAATTCCTACTTTTTAAAAGAAGTATTTAAAAAGAGGATTTTGATTTAACAACCTGAAAGTGCTGGTTTTGTTGGAGTATTGTACGTTGTGATGAAAAAAGTAGAAACTGAAATGTTTATTTTCAGATATTTATCTTAAACATCCTATTTTTCCTTTTAGTTTATAAAATCTTTTAGTTTATAAAATCTTTTCAGTCCAAAATTCTGAAATAATCTGAATTTATCTTACATTACTAGACTTTTAATCATGAAAAATGGGTGCATGTATTATGATCAAGGAGTTATTTCTTTCTTAAATCTTCAAATAGAGAATTTAAAGCAAATGATTTTATGCTTTTGCAAATGTTTTCATGCCTGAGTCTTGCATTTCATACCAGAAAGCAAGCTTGCTCTGTGATTTAGTTAAGTGTAGTAATCTGTGATTGACAAACATAAACATTATTTTAAAGTATAGCTCATTAATTTCCTAATTGTGCTTTCCTACATTGGCATTAGCCTATGCCTAGTGCAACTTTGGGGTCATTTAGACCTAGAAGCAAATAACTTTGTCATTTATCAGTTATATATGAGTTCTTCAGACTTTCTGAACCCCAGTTTAATTTCTTTTGTAAAAAGGGAGGAATGATACCTATCTCATGAAATTGCTGATTAGTTAAGGATTAAGCGATCAGGGGCGCCTCAGTGGCTCAGTCGTTAAGTGTCTGCCTTTGGCTCAGGTCATGATCCCAGGGTCCTGGGATTGAGCCCTGAATGGGGCTTCCTGCTCAGCGGGAAGCCTGCTTCTCCCTCTCCCACTTCCCCTGCTTGTGTTCCCTCTCTCTCTGTCTCTCTTTCTGTCAAATAAGTAAATAAAATCTTTTTTAAAAAACAGAAGTGATCAAGCATAACAAAAGTACCTAGGAATAAGAAATTATTTTCTTTTGTTCCCCAAGTTAACAAATTTAACAATGCACCAGTTATTAGATCTAACAGTTGAATTTTTGTTTTGCCATATATGAAGAACTAGTAACAGAAAAAAAGATTAGTTTGATCCCTTAAGTTTCATCCCATCCATCTTGCATATGCTTTGGCTTGATGTATGCCTACTGTCTTTATTTTTTGCACTTCGTTGGCTCTTCATAGTTTTCAAGCATGGATTATTAAGCATTCACATATTTTTATAAGTATATGATTTTAAACTATTTTACTAGTGCTTAAATCATTGCCATTTAGTCTAGGATTGCTTAGTAGCTAAATGTATAAAATATTTAATGAAGACGCATTGTGGCACTTTCTAGCCAGACAGCAGTAGGTTGGAATCACCTTGGGCAAGTTGCATAATCTCTGAGCCTAATTTTTCGAGAAGTTAAATAGTGATAATGGTTAAGTGCTTAGCTTGGGACCTGGAAAGTATTAAGCACTCAAAAAATGTTAGTTATATAGCGTCATCATTATTAAATGACTATTACAGATTTAACACTATATAGATTAAGTGAGCTCATTGTTGGTAAGTTCTGATTCTAACCAGAGTTTTCCAAATTTGTGTGAAGAATAAATCTTTTACCATTATTCAGAAGTGCATATTTTGTTGGTGGTGGGCCAATAGTATTATCTTTATTGAAGATGGCACGTTACCTGGAAATTTGAAACAGTAAGCTTACATTGCTGTGATTCTTGACTTAGGAAGTTTTCCAAATCATCATTATTTGTTGGGTCATGCCAGACTAACTTGGTGGAAAGTTTGGATTATTAAATATTTAATATATAATAAGTACCTTTGTTTACTTCCATTGGAACTTACCACAGTAGTAAATACATTGTAGGCAGTATGAAAATATTAATTTGTTAATATTAATTGCTGTAAGTTGGGAAAATTAAAAATGTTTAGCATTCTTAACTTCACAGTATACTAGCAAATGAAATCCTGAAAGTTAACAGAGGAAGAACTTAATTCACAATTTACAAAATAATTTTTACCAAGTCTTAGTTTTCAAACATTCAGAACATGAGATTCATATCAGAAGAAGAATTATTACTTTGTGCTTCAGCTCAGAGAACATAGGGCTTTCTGTACATCTCTATTTTCCTTTGAAGTTTAATGTTGTACATTTAACTCTTTAAAGTGAATTTTTTTCTTATTGCTACAGCAACATGTATGCCACCCCCACCCCGTCCAAAAAGAAACTTTAATACAGAGAACAAAATAAAAAGTACATGTAGTTCTACTCCCCAGCAATACCCACTATGAATAAGTGTCTGTACTTTTATGGGCTGTACTTATTTTTTATGTATTTATATACATATTTATATATGCATATATACACACACACATACACATTTACCCACTCCAAGAAACATGCTAGGAGCATGTCTTTCCAAGTTAATAAATTTATAGTGTCATTTTATTAATTGCCTTATATTGTCCTTTGGCTTTTTCTATTAAGGCCTTTATTTTTTAGTTTAAGTGTTCTTCCATATAAAACATATACAGCATGTTAACATATATATAGCATAAACATAACAAAGTGCTGCAACAATTTTAATTTATGATATTTTATGTCATATGAATTTTAAATTTTTATTCTGTGAAAAAGATAAAAATTTTTTCTTTTAGTATACTTTCAGTGTTAAGCTTAGAAACATCTTTTTCACCCCAAGATTATTTAAGTATTTGTTTATATTTTTGCTAGTTCTTTTATGGTTGCATTTTTACATTTAACTCTTTAATCCTTTGGTAAATGCTTTAAGTACTTTGAAAGCCAAAACCACACGGTAGGAGAGTACATCTGTAGGTAAGCCAAATAGCTATGATGTACATTTCACTGTCCCAAAATACTTCCCCAAATGCCCTTCCAAGGTCTAAAAGTCTGATGTTAGAGAATCATCTTTTCTTAGTTTTTAACATTCTTAAAACAAGAAAGGGGCTCAGGCCCCCTGTTTCTTCCCATGTTCTAAGGTGGTCAGTGATACATCCTCAGAGCTTGAGCTTCTGCTCTTCCAAATCAGATGCCATTAGGAACTGAAACAAAACAGTACTTCTCCTTGAGTGAGTACCTAGATCTTAGAAATAAAAGCCATACTATGAAGATTCTATTTTAGAATTCTAAGCCAAGAAATTAGCTCTTTTTTTTTTATCTGCCCTATTTCCTGAGGGCAAAATTTATAAATGAAAAGAAAGGAGTAAATGAAGGTTAACAATAGGGAACGAAGAACAACCTTTCAATACCTAAAACCAGCTCATTACAGTTATTTTTACGATCATTTCGAAGCAGAATATTTCCACTTACTTAGGATGTGCAGCTGTAAGAAAATTACAGGCATGTATCTTTTTAAGAACTTTTGCCTAGAAAATGGTAGGCTGTAGTGTAGTGATGGAAAGTAGGAAAACGTGAGCTAGGATTAATGTCAGAGGACAAGAATGTAATAATAAATAGCCACAGAAATGAGAAATAAGTGGTCAAATGGCTTTGTTATCTGTGCCAGTCCTAGGAATTATATATTTTCTTGATGGTTTCACATTTTTGGTGCCTACTAATGTAATAGCATCCCTAGCCAAAGACTTTCTGTCTTGGATCCACTTATGACTCTAAGATTGGGAAATGGGGGACAGTTTGCACCTAAAAAGACTTTCCCAAGGATCTTGTCTATCTAGTTTACCAATATAATCTGAATATGTAAAAGAATGTTTGACACATAAGTGCTCAAATAACAACAATAATATTAATAAAAGCAACTGACATTTTTATGATTCTTACTACATGTTAGGCACTTTTTAAGACTTTTACATAGTATTGATTCATTCATTCTTCATAATGACCTATGAGATAGGTATTGTTGACACCCTCATTTTTACAGATAAGGAAACATGCACAGAAGCTGGGTGACTTTCCCAAAGGTCTAATGGCTAATAAATAACTGGCAGAACCAAGATACAAACAAGCATTTGGGTTCAGAGTCCAGCCCTTAACTACTAAGCTACACCTTTTGTTTGTGTATTGTTTGTGATGTTGAATAAATGAATGAAGCACACAAGTGCATTGCCAAAATGAAGACATTGTCAAAGGGTTAGAAATTCAAGGTGAAGTTTGAAAAAGATGGCAGTGTATGTTGAGACAGAGGTTGGGTAAAGATGTAGTAGTAAAATCACTAAGGTTGGGAATCAAAGTTAGGGGGAAGGCAAGAGAAAGAGAAGAGAGATATAGTCCAGGTCAGGTATTTCTAGAAGCAAAGGAATATTCTGCCGAGTCCTTTTTTCCTTACCTTCTTGGTATGAGCTGCTAAAGGTACACCTACTTCATCAAATTTTATTTTGCAAATTCAAACATCAGTAACATGGTTTGACCAAACTTCTCTCCTGGTTTGTTGATGTATTTATGTGAGAAACCTTAGAAATACATAAACATTAAATTATATTGTATTTGAATATTAAATAAGTATTATTTTAACTCTGTTACAAATAACACACCTTTGCATCATTTTTATCATAGTGACTAATTCAGTTCACTTAATTATTATTTTTTGCATCTGTTGGTAAATCTCATTTTAATTGATTTGGAACATTGCAATTCTGTTGACCATCAGTGATTTTTCTAATATTCAAACATTACCAGCAAAAATGATCTCTGCATCCTTGATCAGAATTAAATGATGCAGGGGCGCCTGGGTGGCTCAGTCGTTAAGTGTCTGCCTTTGGCTCAGGGCATGATCCAGGAATTCTGAGATCGAGCCCTGCATCGGGCTTCTCCGCAGGAAGCCTGCTTCTTCCTCTCCCACTCCCCCTGCTTGTGTTCCCTCTCTCGCTGGCTGTCTCTCTCTCTGTCAAGTAATAAAGTCTTTAAAAGAAAAAAAAATTAAATGATGCAGTTCTGCATTTCTGGGTATATGTATTACTGATATATGAATTACCAGTATTTCTGGCCTCTAGAAGGTTTCTCTTTAATTTATTCAGCTAGCAAATTCTTACTGGGATGTGATTTAAGAACACAAAATTTATCAGAAACACTGCTGTGTGACAAAGCAGGAAGAGAAACTTTGAAGAAGAGTTCATATCTTTGTTGAATCATCCCACTGAGGGTCTTTTTTAAAAACTTTTTTTATTATGTTCAGTTAGCCAACATATAGTACATCATTAGTTTTTGATGTAGTGTTCAATGATTCATTAGTTGTGTATAACACCCGGTGCTCATCACAACACGCGCCCTCCTTAATACTCATCACCCAGTTACCCTGTCCCCCACCCGCCTCCCTTCTGTAACCCTCAGTTTGCTTCCCAGAGTCCAGAGTCTCTCATGGTTTGTCTCCCTCTCTGATTTCTTCCCATTCAGTTTTCTCACTGAGGGTCTTTTAAAAACTTAATCCAATGCAAGTATCTTAAAAATTAAGATAACTCAAAAAATTAATATAGACCTAATTTAATACCAGATAGATATCTGAACATCACTGTTGGCCATTTGCTTTGTTTTCTTGCCAAAAATTATAATTTTTATGTTCTTCTAAGTTTGGATATAAAAGTTATGTTCACAAATGACTTGTAGTGCTGATATATTTTGCCTCTCCATTTTTGAAATAATAGGATTCACAGTCTATCTAGAGATCTTTCAAAAAATTCTTTTACATTTTCAACTGATAATATTTTAACATTTTTGAATTTATTTTTCTTAGTATGCTTTTAAGAGCTGTTAGAAGACTCAGTTCTTACAAACATGACAAAATTAGTCTTTGTTGCACTATAATAAGATCACAAATTTCATACCATTTTCACTTTAATATTTTTACAATAAATTTAAATTCAGCTTGAAGAATATAGGACATGTTTTTCATTATAAAGGTAATTCATGCTTATGTTATAATTTTCACATAGTACAGAAAGATTGGATGTGAAAAGTAAAAAAAAAAAAAATCCCTTTTCACCCACCTAAACTCCCATTACATAGAACTTTCTATGCTTATACATATATATTCCTTTTGGTAAACAAATGGCATCAGCTCCATTATTAATTCAGGTGTTAACAAATGTGTCCTTTACAATCAATGCTCACTAGTATTTTATTGCAGTTAAGTGATAAGTTATAGAGAACTTTTCAGAAACCTGTGGGGTTTTTTTGTAGCTACAGATTTATCAGCAAATAAACTAATTTGTTAATATATCAATTGCCACCAAACCCAGAAAAAACAATCAACTAGCCATTTGAGGCACAGTTTTTCATATGAATATTGTTTAATTTTTAAAATATATAATAGAACAATTATTTTCTCAATTTCTATAGTGCAGGTATTTAGCTCCTGAAGTAAGACTTTCTGTATGTGATAACAGCATGAAAATGGTTTTGAACAAGGAAAAGATGGTCAAATAGTTCTACATTAAAATTAGGGACTGTTGATCAAAAGACATAAAGAGTAAAAAGACAAGCCATTGAGAAATGATATTTGCAATATATAATTGACAAAAGATTAATGTTTAGAATGAATAAATAACTCTTCCCTGTTCAGTTGAGAAAAAGACAAGCAACTCCAAAGGACAACGAACAAGAGACTTGAAGAAACACTTCATTAGAGGTTATCAGTATGGCCATTAAACAATCAAAAAGTTTCTCAACCTCATTGGTAATTGAAGAAGTACAGATTTTTTTTTTTAAGATTTTATTTATTTATTTAACAAAGAGACAGCCAGCAGAGAGAGGGAACACAAGCAGGGGGAGTGGGAGAGGAAGAAGCAGGCTCCCAGCAGAGCATGGAGCCCGATGTGGAGCTTGATCCCAGGACCCCGGGATCACGCCCTGAGCCGAAGGCAGATGCTTAATGACTGAGCCACCCAGGCGCCCCCAAAGAAGTACAAATTAAAACCACAAATAGATACTGCTATAAACTTACCAGATTGGCTTAAATTTAATGTCTGAGAATATCAAGTATTGACAAGGATATAGAACAGCTGGAATACATATTTACTGCTGGTAAAAGTACGAATTGGTAAAAACCAAATTAGAGAATAATTTGACATAATAATAAAGTAATGTGCATATTACATATAAATTTGACATTTATAAATATGTGTGTATATATATCTCTATATACATATACATTAGAAACTCTTGGATATGTGAACCAAGAGAGTTGTGCAAAATCGTTCTTAGTAACATTAGGTAATAGTAAAAACTGGGAACATGCCAAATGTCCATCAGTAATAGAATGGACACTGTGGTACTTTTTATGATGTAATTATATACAGCAATAAAAATGCATGAGTTACAGCTTCCTGCAGTAACTAATAAGTGTCAAAGAATACTTACAGTATTATTTCATTTACATAAAGTTTAGAATATTCGAAAGTAAACAATAGTTGATTAAGGAGGCAACCTTTTGTGGTATCACCTAAAGAAAAGCAAGAAAATGAAATACATAAAATTCAGGAAAGTGTTTACCTCTGAGGGGCAAATGGGAGGGAAATGAGTTCAGGAAAAGGCACAAAGAACTACAATGGTAATATTTTCTTAAACTGAGAGGTGGCATGTAAATATTTGTTTTTGTTATTCTTTATATGTTATACCCTTTGTAAATATTTCCTATCAATATTTAATGGACACTTAAAAATAATTTTATGAAACAATTTAAATTAAAAAAACAATTTAAATTAATATAGGAATTTAGCTTTTTGGTATCTAAAAACCTGAAAAATGATCCCTCTATAAAATGATATGTATGCCCCTCCTCTGGAATACTAGTTGCATTTCATGTAGAAATATTGCTCTAGAAAATGAATTATATAGGCACCCCTTCATAGTATAAGGATGTGGCTATTTCTACCATAAGAAATATATCGAATGGACTTTATTTAACAGGTTAACTTTTTCTTTGACAGTATTCTTTTTTTTCCTTTGACAGTATTCTTAAATGTTCCTTAATTGAATTTTTTTAAAAATTAGAGGAATATATGTAAATTTCTCATTAGCAGTCCCAAGGATGCTTAAATAATTTTAAGAAAATATTTGAAAATTGCTATTTTAAATACTGATAGCTTCCAAAGTAAATGCTATTATCGATACATTATTAGATTTTGCTGAGTAAAGCTGTTTCTACACAAAAACATCTTGGCCACCTGCAACTGTTTGTCAGTGGACTTTGAGAACGCTAGTAGTAATTGTAAACTTAGGAATGTGTGACAAGCTAACAGCCAGCTGTGCATATCCTGACTTCTTCCAGGTGTTAAAATAAATATGACCATTTGGTTCACTTATAACTCAACAAAAATATTTCATGATTCATTAGCTTAAAAATCCATTTATAATTTCTTTATTGGAGGGAGTAGATAAGGTTATATTCACTTGAAATACATACCCAGAAATATTTGTGGTAGCATTACTTATTATATTCAATGGTCTCTTCATAAAATGAAAAGAATTTTAGTGTAACATTTGCATAGATTTTTTTTCACATTCTTTTCACACGAAAACACTACTGAGCCACTTCTGCTTATAGGCATCAAAAGGAATGAAAAAAAAAAAAAAAGAATGCAAGTATGTTTTTTATTCAGTCAGAGCTCAACCTGTCTTGGCAGAACCCATTCCAAACTAATCTTATATTAATTTCTAAATTTAGTACATACTATATGTTTGATCATTAACTGATAATAATTACTATTTATTGAACACCTGCTGTTAAGCACTAGCTTAAGAGGCCCAGGTGTCTAAATCTTGCTGTGGGTAAACTACCCATCCTTGGAAGGTTCCTGAGGAAGAATATACATATAAGAGACAACTGCAGGTGGAAAAATCCAAATCCATTTTATTATTAGATTATCTTACATTTGAAACTCCAAATGTAGAGCTAGAGTTCTCAGATAAACTGGAGTAGAATCTATGTTTTAGGCATCCACTAAAAATAAGTGAACAAATTCAGCAAGAGCAAAGAGCTGGAGTGAGCTGAAAGGAAAAAGAACTAGTAGAGTTCCTTACCCCTCCCTGCCTCCCATCACGAACTTTTATTTCTCAACTGTTAATCCAGTGAGTACTAGGACCCACTCTTATGGTAAAGCAGAAGAGAGATTCTACCTTTTGGAAGAGAAGATTCTTGCTTTTTCCAGAGATGAGGATAAATTAGCTTAATTGGTTAGATTTCTGGACACTAACTAAGGCTTGTTAACTTCTGGCAGAGACTATGTCATTAAAAAGAAATATGCTGATGCAGACAGCTTTTGTTTTCTTAAGTGAGACCTACCATGTGGCTAACCAGAGGGTATTAAGGTCAGGATAGTAAGGTTCTTTTTTTTTTTTAATTTTTTTTATTATATTATGTTAGTCACATACAGTACATCCCTGGTTTCTGATGTAAAGTTCAATGACTCATTAGTTGCGTATAACACCCAGTGCACCATGCAATACGTGCCCTCCTTACTACCCATCACCAGTCTTTCCCATTCCCCCACCCCCTTCCCCTCTGAAGCCCTCAGTTTGTTTCTCAGAGTCCATAGGATAGTAAGGTTCTTATCCCCACCTCTGTGTGGCTGCTCACTTGATATTCCCTACTACTTTTTATAAAAGTGTAACAGGCATGCAGAGATGCCTATTTTGAAGTCAATAAGAGGTTATTGATTAACTCCAATTCCAGACTAGATAAAAAATTCATGCCTGTTCTATTTTCTATTCCAAATAATTCCCAGCTTTGCAACTCCAACCTACACCAAATTTTAGAAGTTAATGCTGGGGTTTTGCCCAGTCTTTGGCCAGTACTGTCTTTGGCCAATACTTATAAATGCCCAAATTCTGCCTCTTTGGCTTTCAGAGGCAGTTTAATACATAAGACAAGGTGGGGGGTATCAAACTACATTCCCAATTCCTACTACTTCTAATCAGGTCCTCCTACCAATTCCAGCCTTATAGAAAAGAAGAGATGGGAGGGAGGGACCCCACCCACAATCTTTCCACACGTGCATAGCTCAGTGTTTGTTTTGGAATATGACTAATTAAACTAATGATTATTCCCTGGGAAGAGAATGTGGAGAGCCGGGTGAAGGAGTAAGGAGCTTGAGCATGTTCTCCACCCAAAGGATTGTGTCTACTGTGCCAGACACTATCATACACACTGGCTTCAGAGGTTAGAAGTATGTTTAACGTTTATTGGTCTTGGTGAAATTTACTTCAGGTAGAACTGTCTCTAGCATACTAGTCAAAAAAACTGTTTGTTTTAATACTAAAAGATACGTCATTCTTTTCCAGGAAAATATATATTTACTTTTATATAGAGGTCTTGGATATTCAATAGGTCAGAATTCAATAGGTAGATTTCATCTACCTCATTATTCCAAGGTTTTTTAGCTTTTAAGGTGTTTATAAACAAAGTATCAGACTCAACTAGGACATATTTAAAACTATTTTGACGTATTTTGATAATGAATTTTCCTACAAGTGAATGAACATTAGTGTTTTCATAGAAAATTTTATCAATCTAATATAAACACTGAAAACTGCTAAAAAAACCTATTAAAGTATATGAATGTGTTTATTAGAAACACTAAACGCAAGAATTAAAGATGCTGTTTTTTCATTTTCAAAATTATTATAAAGGAAGAAATATAAGCAATGCTAATATTAGAAAAGAAAAAACTGCTAGCAGATAGTATGAGTCCTCTCAAATGAAAAATACTCAACTGAAAAACTTTTAAATCTGACCAGATCCATGATAAATATACACCTTAAACTGTTAACATTAGTCACCTCTGAGAAGAGAAATGTTAGCATTGGGGGATAAAAGTGGACAGTTACTTTTTATTCAGTGTACTTTGTTATATACTTTGATATTGTTTGAACTTTTACAATGGGCATGTAAAAGGAAAACTTTTACAATGGGCATGTAAAAGGAAAACTAGATGGAAGGAACCTGGGGTCCTTAATAACAATGTGCGTGGGGAGGCCACTTATCAATCTGGAATAGGCAGCCTAGATTGTTACCCACCATATTGAAATACTGTGTGTTTAGTTTTCCTGTTGCACATCTAGTGCTTCCCTGAACTGATAATTCACCTAGATAGATCAGAGTGTAACTGCAGAAAACCAAAAAGAAAAACAAAGTCAAACTACTTTTAAAGGAGCTGCTGTTATTAACAGAAACAGACTTTGGAATGGTATCTCTAATGGGCTAAAAGAGAATAGTCACCATTCTGAATTCTATACCTGATTTAAAGGTATAGATTCTTCAAAAACAAGAGTGAAATAAGAACATTATCACAATAGAATAGAGATTATAACAAGCAGAACTTGACTGAAAGAAATTCTCATGGATGTACTTTATTCAGAGGTGAAGTGATCCCAGATAAAACATTTGAAATGTAAGAACAAAGAAACATTATCTAAAAAAGTAATGACATTTAATGATAAAAAAGATAAAATATTGGAGAGCAACAGAATATACATCAAAAGAAGGGCAGATGTTCCTGTGTAGTTCAGGAAGAGAATAAAAGATATTAATATAAAACTTGTATAAGTTTGCATCAAATACTAGATAATACCAGGTTATCCAATACAATGGTAATACCAGGGTTATCTCCAAAACAATAGAAACAGTATACTAATTGAGGGAGAGAAATAGAATGATAAAAAAAAAAATACATTTCGTCAATCCAAAAGTAGATAAGAAAGGAAAGAAACAGAATTACAAAATAGTTGGGACAAGAGCAAGAGTGAAAGGAAGATGGTAAATATAATTTTTCAGTAACTATGATAAATGTGAACAGACTAAATGCTGGAGTTAAATATTTTTAACTAGTTAAACAAAGGTTGACTGGATTAGACAAAATACAGCTATGCACTATGTACTATATCTAAAACAATAGGGTACAGAAAGGTTAAGAAGTGTGAAGAATAGTAGAAGAATGAAAAAGAAAAAAGTATGAAATACAGAGTCCCCCTCCAAAAGCTGTTTTTGATGTATTAATAGACTTTAAGGCAAAAGATTTGTTAGAATTAGAAAGTTTCTATGTAACATTTAAAAGTTCACCAGTTCAGTTTCTTTTATTTACTCTAAATTTCATCTTTTAAGAAAGTTTATTATACAGATATTATGTTATTATACAAAAATTGAGAAATATTTACATAGAAATTTTTTAATGTTATCCAAACACGTGTAGGGTCAAATAATATAAACATATTTAAGGCTTTTGAAACATATTACATGTGTGCATATACAAATACAAATGTAAATGCATCATGAAAGGATTACCAGTTTATATTTTTACTTTCTTGCCCACATATTCTCCACCATCATTAGAAATGACTAAACGTCATTGAATTAAGGTTATAGACATTTTGACCTAAGTTTTAGGTATTCATTTTTATTAGACTTATATATGATATATGAGGTGAGGTTTTTTTTAATTGCTAAAAAAAATTAGGAAAAAAATTAGGAACTATTTCAGAATCATAAAAAAAGATAATAACCTAATGAAGAGCTCTATATCTCCTATGAAATTTTCCTGGATTATATTTTCTTCCTCTATTCTTCCAAAGATTATTATATTTGATATTTATCATTCCCATATTTTTAGAATACTTTCATTAAATATTAATTCATTAAGCAATATGGTATTGCTTTGCATGTTTTGAAACTTAATGTAAATGTTATCACCAGGTATTCTTTTTCAGCTTGCCTTTTGCTCAATGTTGTGTTTATGCAGTATATTTGTATTGAAACACACAAATATATCATTCATTTTCACTGCTGAATAATATTCCATTGCATTAATATACTCCCTCAATTAACTTATTTATTCTTCTGTTAATGGCCACTTAGGTTACCTAAAATGTTGCTATTTTAAACAATAGTGCTATGAATATTTTTCCACATATGCCCTTATGCAAGAGTTATGCCTTTACGCAGAGTTCCTTTGAATGATGTGCTTATGAGTGGACATACTGGTCATAGGATATGCATATTTTCATAGGATATTGCCAAATTGCTCTCCAAAGTATTTGTGCCAATTTATATTCATCAGCATATAAAAGTTTATTTCTGCACATCCTTACTAATACTTAGTATTGTCAGATATTTAAAATTTTATAATTATGGAAAGCATGAAATTATATATTTCTGTGATGCTAATTTGCATTTTCTTGATAACTCATGAGGTTGATCATCTTTTTAAAATATTTATTAATTTATTTTAGAGAGAGTGAGAGAGAGCATCAGTGGGGGAAAGGACAGAGGGAGAGGGAGAAAGAGAATCTTGAGCAGACTCCCCACTTAATGCAGAGTCTGATGTGGGACTCATTCTCACAACCCTGAGATTATGACCTGAGCCAAAATCAGCAGTCAGATGCTTAACCAACTGAGCCACCCAGGTGCCCTGAGGTTATCATCTTTATTTTTTGTGGGGGTTGGTCATCTTTTTATATATTTATTGGCTATTTGGCTTTCTTCCTTCATGAATTGCCTTGCATTCTACTTTAGTATGTAAAGTACTAAATAATACTTCAATAATAGACTAAGCGGCCAGGTCAAATTATTTATTTAGTTAGCAGATCTTTACTGAGTGTCTTCTATATGTCAATCATTGTGCTACATGGTGAATATTAATGGCAAATAAGATAGACCACTGTCTTTGCCCTAATGTAGGGATACAAAGTTTTTTTTCCCCTTTTTTCAGCTTATAGTACTGAGATATAATTGAATGTTTTCCTCTGGACTAACTCAGTTTGATAACTATCAACTTTCATGCAAATATCTACTCTCAGCTGGAGATATCCAGAGGGCTTTTATAGATTAAAGTCATCTAAGACTGATGTATAATTTCAAATATTGAATGCTGTATTGAAAATGGATGTTTGTCTAAAATGATTTGATTTGTTTATTTAGGCATCCAATTAGATAAGCATTTGGGCACTCAAGTCTGGACTGAGAAGAGAAATCCAAGCCATAAACTTAATTTTGTTAGTCATTTGTTTATAAATAGTATTTAAACCATTGAGACAGGATAAGTCATTGGAATGAGTGCAGGTAGAAAACAAAAGAGGTATTGGAGTGGACCTTGGGGCATTCTGACAATTCAAAGTTGTGGAGGTATGGAAGAATCTCAAAAGAGATGGAGTAATGCCCAGTAACTTAAGGGGGAAAAGGAGCATGTGGGATTCTGCAAGCCTAACAAAGGCAATATTTCAAAGAGGACAGAGTGAGAAAATATCAACTATCGCTGATATTTCAAATAAGATGACATCTGAAGATTAATGAAAGTATAATAAAAAATAAAATCATGGCTGAGGTAAGTACTATGTTGGATGGTGTATAGCACTGTATAAGCATATAAAAGGAGAATTTGGATCAACGACTTCTCTAAAAACATTGTTAACTACTGAAATATAAAGAAAGGACAATTGAACTGAGATGTGAAGAAAGAGTGAAATAAACTAGTTGAAATGAGGAGTCTTCTCTATGAAGGAAACAACAGGTGTAAATACTTTGCAGGTGGAAGTAAGAGAAAATAAGCCAGCGTAACTGAATTAAAGAGAAATAAAAGGGGAAATGGTATGAGATTCGAGAGCTGGGCATGTCTAGGACTATGTAATGGTTTAGGCCATGTAATGGTTTTTGTTCTTAATTTATCCTAATAGTAATGGTAAACTAATGTTTTTGGTGAAAAGTCCAATGCCATTTGTGTTCCTGATCTTTTGCGTATTACTTCTTGTTTCTCTAAGGAATCTCTTTAGACTTTCTCTAAAATTTTCTAAAATTTTATGATAATGTGCCCTGTTCTGGATTTCTTCTTTCATTTTACTGGGTATTCATTGGGTAATTTCAGGCTTGAGACTTCTGTTCTTTAGGTTTGGGAAATTTTCTTGTATTATTTCTCTGATACTTTCTTCCCAATTTAATTTCTCCTCTTTTTCTGAAACTTATTTTAGATGATTGACCACCCAAAAGGATTCTTTCATTGTCTAATTTTTTTTTTCTCTCCTATGGCCTATACGTGTTTTGCAAATATTTTCCCTCTGTCTCTAGCTTGTATTATCATTCTCTGAAGAGTGTATTACACCAAATTTTTTAACTTTGATGAATCTAATTAATTGATTTTTTCTTTTGTCAATGTATTTTTGATATCATGTCTAGGAACTCTTTGCTTAAGTCATCAAGATTTTCCTTTAAAAGTTTATTTTTACACATTTTTCATTTAGACCCATGATCCATACTGAGTTAGTTTTTGTATAAAGTGTGAGGTTTAGTAAAGTGGTTTTATTTATTTATTTATTTTTAAAGATTTTATTTATTTATTTGACAGAGAGAGAGAGAGAGAGCACAGCAGGGGGAGCAGCAGGCAGAGGGAGAGGGAGAAGCAGACTCCCTGGGGAGCAGAGAGCCTGATTTGGAGCTCGATCCCAGGACCCTGGGATCATGACCCGAGCTGAAGGCAGATGCTTAACTGACTGAGCCACCCAGGTGCCCCAGTAAAGTGGTTTTAATGAAGAGGTTTAGGTTGAGTTTCTCGATCTCAGTCTCTCTCTCTCTCTGTCTCTCTCTCTCTCTCTCTCTCCCATGTCTCATAGGCAATTGTCAAATTTTTCCGGTATTATGCTTTTCCCATTGAATTGCTTTGGCACCTTTCACTTGTTATACAATTCTGGGTTACAGGTTTTTTTTTTTTTCTTTTAGCACTTTAAAAATGTTGGACCACTTTTTTAAAAAAATTGTGTTGAAAATCATGTAACATGAGATTTACCCTCCTAACAAACTTTTAGGTATAAAGTATAGCATTATTTACTGTTACAAAATGTTGTATAGCAGATGTCTAGAACTTTTTCATCTTGCATAACTGACACTTTATATCCTTTGAACTCTCCATTTACTCCTCCCCTCCACCCCTGGAAACCACCATCTTATTTTGTGCTTTGATTAACTTGACTACTTTAGAAACCTCATATAAGTAAAATCATGCACTATTTGTCCCTCTGTGACTTGCTTACTTTACTTAGCATAATGTCCTCAAGTTTCATCCATGCTGTAGCATAGTATAGAATTTTGTTCTTTTTATGGCTGAACAATACTCCTTTGTGTCTATATACTATGTTTTCTTTATTTATTTGTAATGGGTATTTGGGTTTTTTCCCACTTCTTGGCTATTATGAACAATGATGCAATAAACATGGGAGTACAGATATCTTTTTGAGATTCTGATTTAAATTCTTTTGGATAAATAACCCAGAAGCAGGACTGCTGGATCATATGATAGTTTTGTTTTTGTTTTGTTTTGTTTTCAAGGAATCACCATACTGTTCTGCAAAGCACCTGCAGCATTTACATTCCCAGCAACAGTATAAAAGGATTTTTCAATTTCTCAACATTCTCACCAATAATTGTTATTTTTGTGTTTTTTTAATAATGGTCATCTTAATAGGTGTGAAGTGATCTCATTGTGATTTTTCTTTATTTCCGTTTCCCTGATCATTAATGAGGTTGTATCTTTTCTCTCCGCTTTCTAATCCTTTTCCCAATCTCTAATTAGGAGGGGGCGAGATGCTGCTCTTTGCTCTTTTGCTTAGTACAGGGTAGGAATTATCAACAGGGCTCCATCTCCAGTGTCTGGTACAGAGGGAAGGAGACACTGCACCTTTCATGATGTTTACCTGCACTTGGGAGGATATAATAAAAAGAATTCTGGGGTGCCTGGGTGGCTCAGTCGTTAGGCATCTGCCTTCGGCTCAGGGCGTGATCCCGGAGTCCTGGGATTGAGCCCCATATCAGGCTCCCCTGCTGGGAGCCTGCTTCTTCTTCTCCCACTCCCCCTGCCTGTGTTCCCCCTCTCGCTGGCTGTGTCTCTCTCCATCAAATAAATAAATAAAATCTTAAAAAAAAAAAAAAAAGAATTCTGTTCTGCAGAGCCACCCTCCGAGTCCTTTGGGTAAGGTTTTCCTTGGGGCTTCTTGGGAGTTTTTGTTTTGTTTTTGTCTGTGCCTATCACATATGTAGGAGACAAACAAAAAAAATCAAAACAAAACCGCATACTCACGCAGGTCATTTCTCAATTTCCGTGGTCCCTAGCTAGTCTGTCTGTCTTTTCCCCACCTTTCAGAGTCTTCTGATAATTGCCTTATATATTTTTTCCATGGGGTTTTCATTGTAATCAGCATGAGAAATGGGGTTGAATATGCTTACTTTATCTTGCCCAAAACTGAGTTTTTTAAAGATTTAAATGTTATTTCCTTAGAGTTTTCTTCTGCCCCCAGCATTCTCTTAGTTTCCACTTAATTTGATTTCTTCTTTTTGCTGTATTTTCATGTATCAGAGGCCAAAATTAGTTATTCATATTTAATAGTGTGGCATTAAAAGTTTGGTTTACAGACCCTTGTTCTTCTGTGGGTCTTGAATGACTAGCAGTTTTTACAATAGGGAAACTCTGGCTACCTGGAGTTTTTATTGGCTACCACTATTAAAGTATATAATTTTCAAACATGTTAAAAAGCATAACTCATACAAATAAGAATGAACAAGTATCAAAGATTTTATTTGACTCAGTAAGATGATATGACTAACTCAAAGGGAAGTTGAGAAGCTAGCATATGCTAATATATATTTATCTTTAGCCAGTTGCAGAAGAGGAAGTCAAAGTGCTACTCCCTGGATAGCCTTGAAAGGGTACATCCATACTGTGACCTTCTGTGGAGGCCATGTGGAAAGGAGCTGAGATGGACCAATGGATGATGACTAGCAAGAAAAGGGGACCTTAGTCATATAACCCCAAGGCACCAAATTCTACCAACAAAAACAATGAGGCTTGGAAGAGAACTTTTTCTCCAAGTCCTCCTGATGAGAACATAATCTAGCTGACAGCTTGATATCAGCCTTGTGATACTCTTAGCAGAGAACCCCACCTTGCTTTGCCAGACTTCTGACATACAGAACTGTAAGCTAACAAGTAGGTGTTGTTTTAAGCTGTTAAGCTCCTGGTAATTTCTCATGCAGAAAAAAAAAAAATACAATGACAAAAATGGGTATAAATTGGTAAACATGTAAGTAAGTTTAAATAAACATCCATATAAAAATAACTATTTTGAATTGTCTCCAAAAAAGACAAATAAAATTCTGAGCAAAAGCGTATAAATTGAAAGGGGTTGACCATAAAGTATTCAAAGATATTTGTATTTGGGGGCAGAAATTTGTAGGTGTGGTGTCCCTCCTAAATTTAGATTTAGGATCTGATCTCCCCTCCTTCCTGGGCAAATACCCATTCAATCAATTCCTTGCATCCTATTCAACTAGGTGGCCATATGTCAAGTTCTGATCAATATAATGTGAGTTGGAGTCATTCGTGCACCTTTCACCTTATTTGCTTAAAAGAAAATTGCTTGTCCGAGACTTCTCTTTCCCCTTTTTGATGTTTGGAACATGGACAATATAGAGACCTAGCTTTGACCATACAAATGCAGACTTCAGGGAATAGTGGAACAATAAAATGGAATCATCTGGGTCCCTGAATGACTAACAGCAGAGCCATACTGCTAACCTGACTATATCTGAGGGACCATTACTTGAGGTTGAAATTTACATTATTTAAATCATTTAACTCTGTATTTTAAGAGCTCTTTCTTAGAGTAATCTCACCTTAAGCTAATTAAAGCTAATCCCCCTCCCTGATACAAATGCAACAATCACAGAAACCTAAAATATGGGGCACTTGGCTTAGCAAAATTTAAGGCTTAGCAGTGATGCAGTGGATCTTGTGTTTGGGGTACAGAAGCAGTTGGCTTTTTCCAGCTTGTGAGGCTCAAATTTCTGGATTCTCTATCCCCTTCCTTCTCTGCTTGCAAATTGGCATATTTTTGCCTTAGCTCATCTTTTTCTTATAATACCTTGCTAAAAGCAGCAAGAGCAGCCAACTCATATTCCTTATTGCTCTTATAATGAATTATAAGAAATAGCATAAGATAAAACTACAACTGAAACATTTCCCTAAAGCTTCCTCAAAGAAAGAAACGCAACACTTTGACAAAGGTTGGATATAAGTACGTTGCCTTCCAATCTAAACCTACGGTTGAGATAGCTTCAAAGTAGCTATAATTAAAATGAGAAAGAGTGCAAGAGGGTGCCAAGAAGTCAGGAAAAGGCTGGCTTAGAAACTTTGTCCAGAAAAAAAAATTTTTTTGATGTGATTACCAGCATATAAACAAATAGGAAATAAACAGAACCGAAGCCTGTTAAGTTGTTTTGAGAATTATACCACCACCAAGTCTAAAAGTAAGATCTTGTGGAAGTCTGTGATTGTTCAATCTTTAAAGCAACCCTCAGGGTCCCAAACCTCCTCTAGTTACGAAGTGGGCTATTATAGCAGTGCACTCCCCCATTTCCACTCTACCTTACCTACATTCTTTTCAAAATTAGGTATGGCCACAGAAGATTTAGGAACAATGAAGAACATCTGGAAGGAAAAGGCAAAGTTACAGATGGTAAAGGAATTTTTCTTAGAGATCAGAGCCAGCATGTTCTTTATAATTTCTGCCCAGCATGATTTCTTCCTGTTTATTGGACAAGTGACTACTTTGTATTTCCCATTTTTCCTTTATCCAAAAGGTCTTCCACCATTGCATATTAAGGTTCAGGTTCACATAACTTGTCTATTAATACATTGTTCACAGGGACTGAAGAGCCTCATATGCACTGAATGAAGAGAATTTTGCAGCACCTAAATAGCTTGGATTTTGGACTAGATGGGACCTTGAATTATATTCAATAAAGAGAGTCTTTTCTATGTGTGGGAAGAAAGTACACTTAAGTATTTAGATGGCCAGACTCCTAGTTGTTCCCGAAAGATCTATTCTTCCCTTCTTCCTAGGTACATGGTCTTACCAACAGGAGACTACATTTCCCATTTTAACTTGCAGCAAGATATTGCCTATGACTAACTTCTTGCTATTGGACACAGTGCTGTGTGCAGTTTCTGGCCTCACTGATTTAAAAGAAAATTGCCTGCACTGGTTTTTCTCTCTTTCTTCTTCCTGTGGAACATAGATGTGGCAGCAATCCAGCTCTGACCATGCAGATGAGGACAACATCCTAACAGATGACAGTGCAATGACTTGCATGCAGGCTAGGGCCCTGAATTATCTCACAGAGCCGAGCCTCCATATAAACCTGGACTGCTTGCTTCAGGATTGTTACATGAGAGAGAAGTAAACTTTTTATTAAGCCATTTTATCTTTGAGTAGCTTAGCCTTTTTCCTAGTTAATTCAGAGAGCTAAGACAGTGTCTTAGATTAGACTTTGTTAACCATGCATGACAAAATTTCAAAGGTAACCACTAAAAGAATAGAAATAGAGTACATAACTTCTAGTATAAAAATCTCAATTTTCACCCCCCCAAAAAGGACCAGAAAGAAGTAGAAACAAAGAAGAAAAGCAGGACAAATAACATAAAGTATGATTATAGAAACAAGTCCAGAAATATAAGTCATCTCAATAAAGATGATAAACTAAATTACCAATTAAAAGTCCTAAGAATATAGAAAGATTAGAGAATAGAAAAAATATATACTAGGCAAATAATCAAAATAGCACTGAGGTAGTTATATATCTATTGGACAAAATCTGACACACAAAACAGCATTAGGGATAGAAAGAGTCACTACATACAAATTTCAATTCTGTAGGAAGATATCACAATTCTGAACTTGTATTCCCCTAATAATATGGTCATGATATACACGGGGATTATTTTAAGAGAGGTTCAAGCCCATCTGGAAAAGCATATCCTTGATTCTGAATGTAGAAAATCTCAGGGAGTCCTCAAAAAATTTTACTGTAACCCCTAAACAAATTGAGCAAGATGGCTCAAACAAGTTTAATAAAAGATGCACAAGACCTGTATGCTAAAAAAATCAAAGCATTGCCAAAAGAAATTAAAGATCTAAATCAGTAGAGAGATTTTTCATGTTATGGATTAGAAGGCTCAATATTATCAAGATGGCCTTCTGTCTAAATTGATCTATACATTCAATGCAATCCCTATAAATCCTAGCAAATTTTTTCCTTTTTGTAGAAATGGATGAGCTGGTCCTAAAATGTATATAGAAACGCAAGGACACAGAACAGCCAAAGGAATTTTGAAAAAGAAGATAATTTTACTTTTTCTTTTATAATCTGGATGCCTTTAACTTATTTTTTGTTCCTTGTTACACTAGCTTTCAGAACCTCCAGTGCAATGTTGATATAAAGGATGAAAGCAGACATTTTTGCCTTGTTTTGGATTTTAGGGTGAAAGTGTAAGTTTTTCACCATTATATATGATGTTAGCTATGAATGGTTTATGAATGTCTTTTGTAAGATCTAGGAGGGTTTCTTTATTTCTGATTTGTTTAGAGTCTTTTTTAAGAATCAGGAATGGACATTGGTTTTTGTCAAATGTTTTGGATGCATCTATTGATAATGATCATATGGTTTTTGTCTTTTATTCTATTAATGTAGTGTATTGCACTAATTCATCTTCATTTTAAGCTAACCTTGCATTCCTGAGATAAATCCCTATTGGTCATGGTGTATAATCCTCTTCATATGTTGTTGGATTCCACTTGCTAAATATTTTTAAAGAATGTTTGTGTCTTGTTTATGAGGGCTATTTGTCTCTTCTTTTCTTGTGATGTTTTAGTCTGGCTTTGGAATCAGGATATTACTGTGCTCACAGAATAAGTGGAAAGGTGTTTCTTCTTTTTTGTTTTCTGAAAGAGTTTACAAAGAATTAATATTATTTCTTCTTTAATATTTGATAGATTTCACCAGTGAATTCATCTGGGCCTGAGCTTTTCTTTATAGGAAATTTTTAAATAATTAATTCAATCTCTTTCCCTATTCTATTCAGGTTTTTCTACTTTTTAAAGTTAATTTTTATCATTTGTATCTTTTTAGGAATGTTTCCATTTCATAAAAGTTATCTAATTCATTGGTATAAAGTCATTTATGATATTCCTTTATTTAATTTCTTTAATTTCTGCAATGCCAGAATTGATGTGCCCTCTTTTATTCCTAATTCTGATAATTTGTGTCTTCTCTTTATTTTCTAGGTCAGTATACCTGTAAGCACTGCTTTAGGTTCTTCCAGTATTTTTGGTATATTGTGGGGTTTTTTTTATTCCATTCATAATATTTTCTAATTTACCTTGTGATTTCTACTTTGACTTCTGGGTTATTTCGAAATGTGTTTAACTTTCAAATATTACAGGATTTCAAAGATTTCTTTCTTTGTTAATTTTAAATTTAATTCCTTTGTGGTTGGAGAGCATAACTTTGTGTGAATTCTTTCTATGGACTTTAGTCACTTTCCTTGAGTCTGGAAGACTTTCTTTAGTATTTTTTTGTAAGGCAAGTATACTGGCAATGATTTCTCTCAGTATTTATCTGGAAATGATTTTATTTGATCTAATTTGATTTGATTTGCTTTTCCCCTGCATCTGACTAGTTAATTTTGTTTTTCAACACAGTAGGGAATAAGTATCTGAGGAAGCACAGATTTGAACTCAGTGTGCTGTCCATTTGGGGACTGTGGCCTCTCACAGTCCCCCTTCCATGACTGAAACATTCTTCATTTGTTACTATTTTAGGGTCAGGCATAGATTTTGGCAAAAGTCTAACTTTGTTCTTGAACATCTGAGGTAATGTGGACTCTTTTGAAAGCCTATGAAACCAGACCACTTGTAAGTGTTTGAGGTTGCCTGCAGTAGGAATTGTCCTTAACCTAGACAATAAAAGGACATTTATGGTTATATATTTATTTGCTCCAGAATCAAAGTAAGAGTTAAATGGCTAAACTTCTAGAAGTACAGGATTTCACCTTTAGCGACACTAGAAATCAGATATCTTAGGCCATCTCTTATAATATCCTCAGGATATCAATGGTCATACCATTGGATAACTCAGTTACAACCACCTTTGGCCTTTGTACCTCAAACCTAATGATCACACTTCCCAGGAAAGATTGGCTAACTTGGGTAACATGACAACCTTTGTGGTAAGAATACTGTGATTGGCAGGTCCACTAACTATGTGAAGTAAATATTTTCCATAAATAAAAATTTTGCTATTACCAAAAGAGGGAGAAGGGACACTGGACAGACAAGCAAGCCAGCTATCCTGTAAACTTACCATGTCAGGCTCTTCCTCATACCACAGATGACCTGACCAAAAAGTTCGTTATTATTCTTGCCTACCCAGAATTTATTTCCTTTTATCGTAATAGCATCCTGTTATTCCTTAGATATCCCTCTCTATATCCATTTTGTGTGACTGGAAAGTACACATATGTATATGTGACCCCAGCCAGGACAATTCAAACTGAGAAGTGTCAATTCTATTTTTCCTGGAACTATTATGAGAAAGGTACTCTTTTTATTCTGGAGATTTACCTTCATTTATGAGGGATAGTTCTGTAAAATATAGAATTATTATCTATTTTTTCTTTCAGCACTTGGAATATGTCATACCACTGCCTTCTGATTTCCATTGTTTTTTGATGAAAAGCCAACTATTAATTGTATTGATGCTACTTTATATATAATGAGTTGTTTTCTTCATGTTGATTTCAAGATTTCTCTTAATCTTTAAGCATTTTAACTATGAAATGTCTACTTATGGATTTTTTTTGTATATATCTTACTTGGAGATTGTTGAGCTTTTTGGATCTATAGATTTTTTTTTTCAAATTCAGGAATTTTTAGCCATTATTTCTTCTAATATTTTTCTGCCCTTTTGTTCTCTTACTTTTTGGGGAGAACCGCCATTGTATATCTGCTGGTACAGTTGATGTTTTTCCACAGGTCTCTGAGACTCTATTAATTTTTCTTCAATCCTTATTCTTTTTTGTTCTACAGATTGTATACTTTATAATTGCTCTATCATCACATCTCTGATTCTTTCTTCTGCCATCTCAAACATGCTGGTGAACCTCTATAGTGAATTTTACTTTATTATAATCTTCAACTCCAGATTTTCTATTTGTTTCTTTCATTTTTTAATAATTTCTACATCCTTATTGAAAATCTCTGTTAATTCTTTGTTGTCATACTTTCATTTTTTTATACATAGTTTCCTTAGTTATATGAACATATTTGTAGTATCTGCTTTAAAATCTTTGCTAAATAACAATATCTGGAGCATCTGAAGACACTCAGACACAATTTCTATTGACTGCTTTTTTTCTAAGTATGGATCTCACATTCCTATTTCTTCACATATTCCATAATTTTTTGTTGGGAACTGGACATTTTAGATTATATACTGTAGCTTTTTGAATGCTTAGTTTCCCCCTTCCCCCACCCCTCAATCCCACAAAGTTATTGTGCAGGGTTTTTGTTCATTTGTTTAGTTACTTGCCTGGGCTCATTCTGTGAAATCTCCCTTATGGAGGGTTACCACTGATGTCTCTGTTTATTTTTTTAATGTTTTGTTTTTATTTTGTAACTTTGCTTTCTAGGAGCTGCCCTTCATCTACATAGTTTAGTACTCTGCCATTGATTGACAAAGATTGTGTTCAAATACCTTGAGCCAATAAGGCTCTGTGATGTACAGAAAGATCTATATGTAGGCAGGAGAACACATTCAGGACATTTTCATATCTGGCTCAGGTTTTACTTTCAACAGGGTCCTTTTGAGTCTCCTATCTTCCGTAAGAGTAAATCCTTAGGAGTATGTGAATAGCTTGGGACCACTCCTTATGCTTACCCCAAATAGGACTGCAACCTTGGAGAAGTAGAGTCAAGCTTGGCCCTCCGCAACTGGCCAACCTTTGGGAAGTCACTTCCATCAGCAGTGCCACTTGGCATGGGTCTTATCCACCATTCCAAATCAAGCGAGCCCCTTTTGAAAGTAGCACAGAAGCTGCCAATCATCACGGCTTGCCCCACCTCACAGAACCTCCACAAAGACAGCTGTTGTAGCAGCAGCCTCAGAGCAGAACACCACACATTCCCACTGTTCTTACCTGATGTTCAGCAGTATTGCAAGCATAAAATTGCTTCTTAGATTGTTTATGGCTTTGTTTTAATTCCAGAGAGCTGAAATGGTTATATTTGTGAATTTGCCCAATGTATTAGTCTTTGGAAGAGTATTTGCTGAGCACATCACTATGCTATAGCCGGAAACTCTGCCCTCTGCTTTTATCTAGACCTTCTTTTCTCTTCATCTCTATTTTTCTTATCCTGTTGAATTTTTATTTCTCTCTCATTAGTTTCTCTTCAATGTGGGGAACCATCATAGCAAACAGTCCTAGTGGCTCAGTTATGAATTCATGGGGACTAGTCAGCTTCAGCCCTTATTATGGACCCCTTGTACTCAATCACTATTGGACTGCATATCTGCTTTTCTCAAGTTGACTCAGTGCTTTCCATTGAATACCTACTGTTTACTTTGGTTATCAGGGCCATCAGATGGTTTATTTTTACCTCTTCTTTACTTTCACACATGTCAAATTTTTACATGTCTTAAGGTCTGTCCTTGCCTGTTTGGTCTTTGAGTTTTCTGGGAATACTTTCCCTCCCAATTTTCTTGTAAATGCCCATAGGATTTTGATTTTTTTTATTTCGTTGCTCTTTCTGTTTTGATGAGGACTCAGAAATATTCAAAAACTATGCCATCAGTGCCACATTGCTGTCAATCTCCTAGAATACTGGGTCTTTTATGTTGTTCATTAAGTTATCTAGTTCTTTTTTCCTGAAAGGTATTTAACGTTTCTTATTCTTTTTTTCTTGTTTGTTTTATTCCTAGATAAATTATAGTTTATGTCACAATTAAAAACAGAAAAACTATTTTTCTCATATTTTTTAATAAGAACTGTATTGACTTCTGCAGGTTGCTCTTGCATCTGGATTCCTCACCGATCTCTTTTTAGTTTATAATTTTTAAAAGTTTATTTTGGGCATTCTAGGAATATTACTATCTATTTATATAGATAATGATATTATTTTTCTTCCACCTTTTCTAATTTAAACTTCATGAATATCCTTCCATATCAGTACTTATAGAGCTAATTCTTTTTTTGTTACTATTTGCATATTATTTACTTACATCATTTTACCATAATTTATTTAAATAGTTTCTTTTTTGACATTTAGATGATTTCCAATTTTTTTCTGTTATAAACTATAAATCCTTTGGGATTTATATGAATATTTCCATAGCTTAAATTCTTAAAAATAGAAATACTGGGACAAGTTATATATCCACTTAAAATTGTCCTCCACAAACTGAGGACTTCAGAGGGGAGGGGGTGGGGGAAGGGGATAGCCTGGTGATGGGTAGTAGGGAGGGCACGTATTGCATGGTGCACTGGGTGTTATACGCAACTAATGAAGCATCAAACTTTACATCGGAATCTGGGGATGTACTGTATGGTGATTAACACAATATAATAAAATAAAATTAAAAAAAAAAAGAAAAAAAATAAAAAAATAAAATTGTCCTCCAAATTATTATTAGTAATTATAATACATTTTAATTGACTTTCTTTCATTACCCCAATCTAGTCTGTCACAAAATCTTAACTCTAATTTTACATTTTCAAGAATCTGATCATTTCTCACAGTTGTCACTGATTTAAACTGTTCCAAGATATTATCAACTAGAGGTGGGAGAAGAACATGGATTATTGCAATGACATAACCAATCTCTGTGCTTCCATTCTTGAAGAATTGATTCTTAGTGTATTAATACATTCAACTTAGCCAATGTAAGTATATGAAAATGTAAGTCAGATAATATCGGTATTCTGCTCAAAATCCTCCCCTGGTTTTAACCTGTACAGAATAAAAGTCAAAATTTTTACAATGACTCATAAGGCCTTTTATGATATGCTCCTTTTTATCTCTTACCTTATCACTTAATACTGTTCCCCAGCAGATCTATTTTAAAAGTATACATCAAATACTAATGATGTATTATATGCTAGCTAACTGAACATAATAAATAAAATAAAAATAAAATAAAACAAATATAAAACATGAAGCACCCTTTCTCTTAAGTACTAATATTCTTCTTGTTTTGTGTCAAGAAATATTTTTCTTTTAAATCATATTGTTTCTTGTTTATGTTTATTCATCCTTTTTATTTTGAGAGCAGCAAACACCTGTTTTCCACACCTCTGTCCTAGATAATCACCTAATTTCCATTTATATCATGTGATTATATAATTATATCATGTGATTATAATCATCTTACCATGGGCTGTAGGGTGTTTGTCTTACAAGGCCCCCTTGCAAAAGAAGGAATCAGCAAAGAAACAGCAGCAAAAGCAGCAGATACCAAGGAGCAGGTTGAGGAGGAAGTGTTGGGGGTGGAGTGGGGAGGAGGACATTCTAGTATAAACTTTTGAGTGTGTGTACCTTTCTGGGAGGGAGAAGCACCAAGATTTTTATTGGATATTTTAGTGGGCTCAAGGGACAATGCTCTAGGATCAATTACTTAAGGCCTTAGGTCTACCACTGTGGGAGTAATCTCACCACCTTCTCCTCAGCCTCCTTCCACCATCTCTGCCACAGTCATGTTCCGTAACTGCCACAGGACTCCTACTTATCGCAGATGCTGGTACCTACAGAGTCCGGCCACAATCTTCATATTTTGCCATTGTCAGCAGGCAAAAGTTTCCCCATGGCATGTTCCCTATTAGTCTCATGGTTTTCCCTTTTCTCTCTCCCTAAGTTAGGAGAAAAGGCTATGGAATTTAGAGTCTGCCTTTTTTATTCTCAAAAGGCAATGCTGTTTTCTTCTGGAAGTGAATGGCAAGCTTCCTTGAGGTGTCCTCCTTTAGTTTAGAACTCCATTTAAATATTTTCAACATTTGTAGTGTTTGGCATACTTTCCTTAGCTTTAAACACTAACTCAACTTTTCCTTATTTTTACATTTTTCCTTGGCCAATTTAGTTGGGATTGGGAAGAAGGGAGGCAGATACTGTTTCTAATCTGAATTTTTGTCCTTTTGCCTTCTTCCTTTATAATATTTGATATATTATACTGGTGCTCAATACATATAAGTTTCTATTATCATCCAGTGGAGGTGCAGCTGAGCACTAAAAGTACCTAAAGATGGCCATTTAAACATTCTAATGTGTCTGATGAGAAAAACGTAGTCCTGAATATATAACATTTTATGTTCTTATCATTTATTCACAAGATGAATGAGTGATTGGTCTGTGAAAAGATTGTATCAGAGGACTGGAGAATATTCAAGAATTGCAGTTATAAAGTTGGTATTCCTTGACATCATTTCTGGAGCATAACTGAGTAATAGAGTTTATTACTCTCTCAGACTCACAGTCAAATATCTAACTCAGAGATCCACAACTTCCTTCTCAAAATGGATGATTCAGTGAGCAGTTGTACATAAAAGCTAGTTGGAGTCAGAATTCTAGGGAACAGCCTTGGTATGATGCATTATGAAGAGATCTTAGATAAGTAGACCTTCTGAGTAAGATGTTACTTTAAAATATTCCAATAATTTAGTATAAGATGTCAGATAACCACAGCAATGTACATTTTATCACCAGAAAGTAATGCACTTTATCAATAATCTTCAAATTAGGCTAGGCTACCTCTTAAGGATATGAAAACTTTCTAGAGGATATAAGAATATGGATCACTTTAAAGGAATCGATTTCCAGATTCTCCACTTCCAACTTTTTCCAAAAACTCGTTTGAATGAGAACTCACCTGAGTTCTTAAGTTTTTCCCTCACTTACGATATAAACGCAGGCACATACACACTTGGAGCTTTGAACAAAAGAGAGGCCTTAACATTCATGAGCAAGACTTTCGTAACTAAGAAACGTGCCCAGAATTCTGCTACAACAGATCTCAAACCCAACAGTTTCTGAAATAACATTCACTAAGTGGCTTCTATACTTTTATGTCTTGTTTATATAGTTCATTGGGAGCTACCCCAAAAATCTACAGGTAATTTGAAATTAAAACTAAATGGCACCTGCTCACACTGGCAGCCGAATGCGGGGGGGGGGGGGGGGGGGGGGGGGGAGAAAAGAAGAGGCCCTAGTTAATGATTAATCAGGTTATCAAAACCCACAGGGAATTTCTCTGTCTTCTCTATGTTATGGGTGAAAAGTAGGTTAGGAGTGTAGTATTTTGGCCCGTGCTGGGATGTTCTGAACGCATTATATATAGTAGAATGGGGTGGGTAGTGGGACTGATGATGATTTTCATTTAAGGACTGTGCCTCTTCTATGCTGCTAGCTTTTATCAATGAATATGTGCACGTAAGAGGAGCACTTTAAAAGCAAAGCAAAGAAAGCATTAATAAGAAATGCTGAATGCTAAAAACAGCCCTTTATACATTGAAGCATTAAAAAAATATTTTTAGCTATACTTATCCCGAGGACATGCCATTAGCTGGAAAGAAAAGCTTCTTTGAACAGCCAAAGAGGTGAAGTTTACTGGTACTTTTAAAAATGTAACTGACTTTTTTTTTTTTTTTTGGTGCTACCAAGTTTTCAAGACACATTAGGTAAAACTCACTGATAAGACTTTCACCCTTCTTTCAGATTTGGTTATATTAAACAAAATATTTAAAATCCATTTTATTAAGTATATCTGATGCATTATTTATTCCAATTATAGTCAATCCTCACTTAATTTCATCTTAGAAAATTTTTTCAAAAGAATTTTCTACTTAAAAAAATAAAAGGACAACTCCTATACCAGTTACTTTACAGCGGTATATACATTTTTTTTTCATTAAATGAAGGTGAAAAGGTTGTTCATGATTCATCTCATTAAGGTATTCACGAGTACAATTTTACTTGTTTAACAAATACCAGTGTTTAAAATATAGTTCTATTAGTTGATCAATTATATAATAATAATGATCCCAATGGCAATTTAACTCAAAAGAAAATATTTAATATATAGAGCCTTATGATCATCAGAAATAAAAATAAAATTTAAAATCCTAGTTAATACACTGGGTTTTGTTGTGGATTCTTTCAACAAGTATTTATCGAGCACTTCCTTTGGGCCAGATAGTTTTTAGTTTCTTGAGATGTGTCAGTGAATCAAAGAGATTACACACACATATCCCTACACCTGATCTCTTGGAATTTATATTCTGGGGTGTATGTAAGCAAATTACATACCATGTTAGAAGGTGATAAGTGCTTTGGGAAAATGAATAAGTCAAGTAGCAAAGTTAGAAGTTAGGAAGTAGGGGTTTGTAATAGGAGTGGCGTGGGGAAATTGTAATTTTAAAAAGGGAGATGGGGATAGACTGTGTTAAAAATATGGCATTTGACCAAAATTCAAAGAAGGTAGAAGTTTGCCATGTAAATACCTGGGGTTCCAGGCAGAGAGAAGGGGTTGCAGTGCAAAGACCCTATGATGCTTAGTATTTTGAGGAATAGTTAGGAGCTGCTGCAGGTAGAGCAAATTGAGGAAACGAAGTAAGAACAGTCCAAGAAATATAGGGATGGGGAAAGGCCAGATCATGCAGCGCCTTGTAGAGCCTTTTAAAAGCACTTTGTGTTTTACTCTGAGTGAAATGGAGAGCCATTGGAGGATAATGAGCAAAGGTATAGCTTATCATTCTTGACTTCTGTATAGAGAATAGACTATAGGAGGTAAGACTATAGGCTGAGTTGTTAGGAGCTCTTAGGATATGGTAGTGGCTCAGACTGGTGTGAAATAAGAGGAAATGTTGAGAAATGGTTGCATTTAGGATGAATTTTTTAAGGATATGCAGGAAAGAGAGGAGTCAGTTCAAGGTTTTGGTTCTGAGCAAACAAGAAAGATGAAGTTGCCATCAACTGAGATGGGAAAGAGTGCAATGGAGCGGTTTTGGAGGGGAAGATCAGGAATTTAATTTATGATGACATTGAGATGTTTATAAATATCCAAAGAGAGATATCAAGTAGACAGTTAGATAATCAAGTCTGGAATTTGGAAGAGAAGTGTAGGCTGGAGATTTTAATTTGGAGGCTCTTGTCAAAAAGATATTTAAAGCTATGAGACTGGAAGAGCATATGCACAAAATGAGTAGGCAGGGAAGACAGATCAAGGACTGAGTCCTGAGATATACCAAGATTAAGAGGTTGGGAAGAAGAGAGAGTCAGCAAAGGGGCCGGAGAAGTAGTGACCAGTAAGATCTTGGTATAACCAACAGACGAAATCAAGTGAGTAAAATGTTTCAAGGAGGAGACAGTAACAAGTTTTTGTTGCAAAAAGGAGTAAAGAATAGAGATGGCAGCTGGTGGGGAAGTCAGACCAAAGAAAAACTTATTTGAAAGATGGGAGAAATAACATCATGTATATATGTTGGTAGGAGTGATCAAAGAGAGACCAATGACAAATTGATAATTTAGGAAAAACAAGGAAGTATTTTTGGATCTATATTCTTGAGTAAGTGAGAGAGGATAGGATGCAGTATACAAGTGGTGAATTTCACTTTATATCAGAGTATGAATAATTCATCTATAGTAACAGGCAGGAAAGGAGAAAATGTGGTACAGATAATAGTTGCAGAATTTCTTTCCTAATTGCTTAAATTTTCTTAAAGAAGTAGGAAGTAAGGTCATCCACTTTGAATAACAGTGAAGGGAGGTACTATGATTTAAGAAGAGATGATATGTGAAAATCATCTAGGAAAGCAAAAAGGGTGTGGGTTAAGTATGTATTACATTATTGCTGAGCAATAGTAAGATTAGTCATGAATTTGAACTTTTTCAATATTTAGAGTCTTATGGTCGTAAGAAAAATAAAATGTTAAATTTCAGTTTATATACATGTTTTTTTTTAAAGATTTTATTTATTTATTTGACAGAGATAGAGACAGCCAGCGAGAGAGGGAACACAAGCAGGGTGAATGGGAGAGGAAGAAGCAGGCTCCTAGCGGAGAAGCCTGATGTGGGACTCGATCCCTGAACGTTAGGATCAGGCCCTGAGCCAAAGGCAGACGCTTAACGACTGCGCACCCAGGCGCCCCATATACATGTTTTTGTTGCAGATTCATTCAACAAATATTTGAGGATTAGTCATGAATTTGAAGTAAGTGTGGTTGTCTAGAAAATATGGTGAGTGGTGTATCAGTCACTTATTCCAACAGTATAGCTGCATAACAAAAAAAATCACAAAACTTCAGTGGCATATGAAAGTACACATTTACTTTAGCTTACAGTTCTATGATTTGTCTTAATTGATTTGGGCTTAGTTGGTCAAATTCTGCTTAGCTGGCCAGCACTGAGTCTGCTAGGGGCTTTACTGATGCTAGGCTCACATGTCTGGGGCCTTGGCTTGGACAACTTTTCTGACCTTGCTGTTCTGTATTTCTTTTGCCAGCAGGCAAGCCTAGGCATGTTCTCATAGTGAAGGCAGAGGAAGCAAGGGCAGAAATGCACAAGCATCACATTTTCTGACATATCATGGGCCAGTGCAAGTCATATGGCCAAGTCCAGATTCAGAGAGGAAGGAGACTACAAAATTATAGGAGAAAGGGTATAGACACAGGGAGGATATTATTTGGAACCATTAATATAATCAGTCCACCACAGGCGATCAGTGAAAAACTTCTACAAATAGATTTACATTCAGATAAACATCTGAATAAATAAATATCTGAGAAGGAAATATAATGAAAATTTAAGACCAAAGATAAAAAGGAAATTATTTGAAGAAGAGTTTGTTCATGTATTTTTAAAATGGGGGATGATGAATATCAGACCATTATGCTATTAAGATTCCTTTGGATATGTTTAAAAGAGTAAAGTTATAGTTTTATTTCTAAATGTCAATATTTACAATATGTGTACGTTCTTTATAATTATTTCAACTCCTGATGAACAGTTTAAGACATCAACTAAAAATATGTGAAGGGATATGCAGATGTAGATTTTCAAAAATTTTTTGGGGAATAACAGAAGTTTGAAGACAATTGATTTAAATCATACCTCTGCTTCTGGACCTAAATAAATGTGGACACAACAAAGGCAGTATGGTCTTTGCTCAAGCAAATTCAGTTTTCCAAATCTGATGATGTTTTCAGATTGCTCTGAGGACAACCCGTAAGTATATAAGATCATGTCACAGCCATTACTTCAAATTTTATGGGCCAATTGTTATCATCTTCCACACAGCCCTCATCAAGTCATATTTTCATCATGCAAACAATAAAAAGTCTTGGCCCACTATGCAGCATGTAAATGACATCTCACTGCTCTTTAAATTACATTTCCTTACTACAGGTGCATTTGTCATTTACAGGGCTGCAGTTATTTAAGAGCGTGGCTGAAGCTGGAACATCCAATCCAGATCTTGGGCAGGGCAGGAATGCTCATCATCTTCATCTTCCAAAGCCCCCTTTCCCATGAATCATTCATTAGCATAACCTGGATTTTGTACAATATGGCAGATTGATTTTAAGAGTGCTGAAAGAGAAGATGCTAGTCCTTTTAATACCTCAGTAACTCCTAGAACACCACTTCTGTTGTATTTACTGTGAGGGGACATGTATGCACAGAGACAGAGGGAATTTGGAGAAAGTTGGCCATTTGGATTTGTTCTTCAATTAATTTTCTATTCAGATCCATTTTCCATTTAAATTCTGGGTTGTCTTGTTTTACCAATTTTTAGGAGCTCTTGCTGTATCACAGAAGTCAGTCCATTATCTGCCAGTTGCAATGGAAATATTTCCTATTAAGTTTTTTATTTTAATTCTGTTATTCTTAACATACAGTGTTATGTTAGTTTCCCATGTACAATTTAGTGATTCAACAATTTTATACATTACACAGTGTTCATCATGACAAGTGTGCTCTTTGATCCCCATCACCTATTTCACCCATCCACCCCCTTCTGGTAACCATTAATTTGTTTTCTATGAATCTGTTTCTCTCTCGTGCTCTTTTATCCCCCTTTGCTTGTTTGTTGTTTCTTAAATGCCACATGAGTGAAATCAGATGATATTTGTCTTTCTCTGACTTATTTTACTTAGCATTATATTCTTTAGCTCCAGCCATGTTGCTGCAAATGGCAAGATATCATTCTTTTTATCACTGAATAATATTCCATTGTATATACCACCTCTTCTTTATCTATTCATCTATCAGTGGACACTGGGACTGCTCCCATCATTTGGCTATTGGAAATAATGGTGCAATAAACATGGAGGTTCATGTATCCCTTTGATTTAATGTTTTTGTATTTTGAGAGTAAATATCCAGTAGTGTGCTTACTGGATCATAGGGTAGTTCTATTTTTAACTTTTTGAGGAACCTCCTCAATGAAAATATTTTTTGCCTAAATGTGTAGAGTCTGTTGAATTTATTTATAATTCTTTTTTTAAAAGATTTTATTTATTCATTTGACATAGAGAGACAGCCAGCGAGAGAGGGAACACAAGCAGGGGGAGCGGGAGAGGAAGAAGCAGGCTCCTACCAGAGAAGCCTGATGTGGGGCTCGATCCCAGAGCCCTGGGATCATGCCCTGAGCCGAAGGCAGACGCTTAATGACTGTGCCACCCAGGCGCCCATATTTATAATTGACCAAATAATTTAATTTGGTCAAACATGTTTATGTGTAATTTTTAAACTTTTCTACTAATACTTTAATGTTATACTTTTAACTTTTAAGTATTTAATCAACCTGGAATTTAAGTTTGTATGTGATGTGAGATCAAGGTCCAGATTTATTTTTTGCAGATGATTGGCCAATTGAGTCAATACCATTTATTAGATAGATATAGCATCCTTTCCCCACTGAATTAAGATACCACATCTGTCATTTATACTTATATCTATTCTGTTTAACTAAAGCAAGTTTTTAAACAATTTAACCATTTTTAAGTGTACAATTCAGCAGCATTAAGTGCATTCACATTGTTATGCAACCATCACCACCATTCATTTCCAGAATCTTTTCATTGTCCCCAACTTAAACTCTGTACCCATTAAACAGTAACTCTCCGTGCTCCCCATTCTATTTTCTGTGTCTATGAATTTGAATACGCTAGGTGCTTCATATTGGTGAAATTATACAGTATGTATCCTTTTGTAACTGGCTGATTTCACTTGGTATAATGCCTTCAATGTTTATTAATGTTGTTGTAGTATGTGTCAGGATTTCCTTCCTTTTTAAGGCTGAATAATTTTCCATTGTGTGTATATACCACATTTTATTTATCCATTCATCCATCAGGACATTTTTGTCATGTTCACCTTTTGGCTATTATGAATAATACTTCTGTGAACATGAGTGTATTAATATCTATTTGAGTCCCTGCTTTCAATTCTTTGGAGTATATGTCTAATAACTGAATTTCTATGCCAATACCACACTGATTTATAAATTATAGATTTTATTTCTATGTAAGAGTTTTATCATTTAAATTTTTCGATGTTTATGCTATTACATAAAGAAAAGCTATTGATTTTATATATTTTGTTACATTTAATCACCTTAGTAGATTCTTGTATTATTTCCAGTAGAATTTTATTATAGTTTCTTGGAATTCCTAGATAGTATGCATAACTTTCTGATATCTGATACTGATTGAAATTATTTTGTGTCTTATTTAAGTTGATATTTACTATGGTTTTTAGAAAAGAATCTTCATCAAGTTCAAGTCATCTAAGATTATTATTAGTGGCTTCTGGGTTTTTATCAAATGCCTCTTAACATCTACTGATATGATCATATAGTTTTTTTCCTTTAATTGGTGATGTAGGAAGTATGTTAACAGATTTCTTGATATAATATCATCCTTATATTCTTGGAGTTAAAACTTACTTGATGATAGAATATTATTCTTTTGAAACAATGTCATATTGCATTTGCTAATATTTACTTAAAATTTATTGTGGTAATTATTTTGCAATATATACATATATCGAATCATCACGGTGTATACCTAAAATTAATACAATATTCTTTGTCAGTTATATTTTAACAAAACTGCTAGAAAAAAGGAGATATTTTGATGGGAAAGCTTGAGAAATACTATAGAGTTTTATCATTCTGAAGAAAAATCCTTCTCTGTTTTTATTCCAATATTTTCTTTTTATTTTAAAACGTCAAACTTTTAATGAATATTTTCTTGTTTTAAAACAGTCTGTTTAGTTTTAAGAGGATTTTCTTACCAGAAATTTAAGAAAAAAGAAAAGCTGCTTAGACTTCATTTGGAGTATAGACGGAGCCTCAAAGGATCATATGTACTATGCTGTAAGTAATGTATAAAAATTTACCAGTCCATATATAAATAGTTTGAACTAAAGATATATTAGCTGGGTTATAACATTTTCTAACTTACAGTTACGATTTTTACATGTTTTCTAAGAGACCACTAATACTCCATTAAAGAGGAAACAGCAATTTTTCCTTAATTTCCCCATACCTATAAATCTATACTGTTGTTGTCTTATAAAATTCAAAATGTCCTCCAGGGGGCACTAGATACAATAATGAATGTATTTGATGTTATGCAAATACAAGTGACCTGTGCAAGGAAGTAATGAGATGGGAGGGCAGCATCCTGACTACCATGGAGCTCCTACGGGAGCTTTTGTCACTGAGCTTTTGGATATTAAGGAGGAAATGTGGGCTTCCTAGGACTAGCTGGCTGATACGCACTTGGAATCTTGAAAGTTTTTTGAGTGAGAATCCATGACAAGATTTACACAACTGGCATATATTCATTTATCAAGATGGTTATTCTTTCCATTCCATATACAAGGACACAGAAAAGTAAAGTCATGTTTACATACACTTTGTACAACTGTAGAGTGGACACAACTCCTATGCAATGCTGAATTGTAGTAAGTGTATTCAGACTGAATGTCTAAAGGGAAAGCATGTTGAGGCATATTCAACCTTATGTCATTGAAGACTACTGCACACATATTATTTGTTCAGGACCTAGTCTAAGCTTGAGGAACTGCCAGTGGATACTTGAATTAACTCAAATTGATTGTAGAATCAAGTATAAACTTCCAAAGCAACCTAAGGTGTTCTATATTTTCTAAAATATCTCTTTCTGATCCCACATAACACCTAATAATCCAGTCATTCATTATTTCTAACCTAGACTACTGATGTGCCATATTTGTATGTCTTTTGCCTTGTTGTAAAGGGAAATCCCTAAATATATTTATAATCACTTGAAATGAGTAATGTGTAGAAGAATTACATTTATGTCTCCAAACCAGGGAATCAGCATTAGCAATTATTTAAAAATCCTTTTTGTGTCTCTGCTTTTGAGCTGAAAATCTTAGTTTGTATTGAATATAATCACCTTTCCTCAATTCTTTCTTTTTATTATTGTTGTTTTCTTATTTCTATACTTATTACTACTGTGGAACACAAGGCTGAGATTGGGTGGGGACTTTTTAAATTTCCAAGTAAGATTTGGTAATCCAAATAATTATTCTGATGCCATCAGAAAATACTTTTCCACAAGGTGCATTTATGTAGATTATAGATAAGATGATTGTTCCGTGTCTGGGCACATAGGGGGCTATTGGGCAAGGCAGAATAAAAGTCAGGCACAGTTATTCTTTGAAACCACATGAATTCATTAAATTCAACCATCTGCTTATTGGTCTTCCAGCCTCCAAGTCATGCCTTTTCTGATTCATCTGCCAGATTACTGTTCTGAACATAATACTCTTACCACGTTTATTTTAGCCATCCTTCCTATCACAACTACCCTTTCCATACACACTCAGAAGATTCATTGTGTCCTCATTTCCTATATAACATATAGGACAGACTTACTACTCTGCATTTGAAGGTTTTTTTTATTACTTCTGTAGTATTATTGTTTTCATTCTCAGTTCACATCTTTGTTCGCCACTCTGTTTTAACCTCATTCCATTGAGCTACGACCTTTTTAAGTTTTTCTTCCTCTGCAGATTTCATGCTCTCTTTAATATGAGAGCTTTGCTGAACATTTTCTCCTGTTTCCTGGAGGGATATGTATTTTCAGAATGTATTATTTATTTGTTCACTGCACACTATGTTTTCTGTCTCCTTCTTTCCCTCCCTCCATAAGTTTTATTTTATACAGTAGTGTATTTCTAGAAGTCATGCTATCTCTTTTTAGCCCTCAATTCTCTCCCTCTTAAAAAGATCATGTTTATATCATTCCCTTAGAGCTTAGTTTGAAGGCAGGTTTTTCACGGCTATCCTATCACAGTTTAAAAAAGTATGTGAAATAAATAATCAAATGAATATGCATGTGTTCATCACTTGCTTAAGAAATAAAACATTTGCTTTTCTGCATGTGTGTTGTTCAAAGTAGAGGTGTGGGTAGGCAGGGAATACTTCAAAGCTGTGTCTGTAGGCAATCATGATAGTTGGATTTACTCTCTACTATTTACTTTCTACTCTATTTTTGTAATTAAATAATAATTCTGTACCTGGCTTCACTTTACGCAGACAAAAATCCTTTGGATTTTTTTAATGTCTTATTCAGGGTGTATGTTAAACTTTTGCTTCTGACCAGGACAGTCCCTTTCTGGAGTTGCACAAAACTTAAGATTCTGGTTAAAATGTTATTAATACAGTTTTCCATCCTATCAGGTGAAAAGTACTTTTAAAAGGTATGCTCCTTAGTATTTCTTGTCTTCATTTCTTTATCTGGAAAATCACTGTTTATTATCAGAGATAGTTAGCTCTGGATGATTATCGGCCTTTGATATATCTCTCATCTTGGCATGTCTGCATTCACGTGCGCACACACACACACACACACACACACACACACACACTCATCAAAAATGACATAAAAACAAACAGAAAAACACCAAAAAAAAAGTCAAATCCTAACTCTTCCTTTATTCCTATGTTATTTATCCATGATAGTGGGAAATGGCATCTACTGAAAAAGGAGAATTCTCCTATTTCCATGGGTTGTATAACAGCCTTCTTGATGTGCTTCCTTTCAAAGTAGGAAGTATTAGACTTTTCAGAGTTTACAAACTCATCTTACACCCCAAGTTTGGCGGTGAGATTTGTTGCCAACTGTTAATTATTAGAATCTTCTTCCTCTTTATCTGGATAATACTTTTCCATTTTATAGTATGGGATTTTGTATCATTCTTAGTCTGAGTGATACTTGTAATTATTTTTTTCTGATTTGGTTATTATTTTTGTAGTTTTAGTTTGGTGTATTTTGCTTTTGCTCTTGTTCATTTTATTATGTTTTTACGGAAGGGAGGTTTTGTGATTCGCGTTTTCACTACCATTTTCCCTAGCCACCATTTCTTTTCTCATTAAATCTCTCTTCTCGAGCTATATCACTCTGTTAGTTCTCTCTCTCTCTTTCATGACTTCTTCTGACCTCCAAGATTTCTCCTTCTTCTGCCTTTCCTTGTTGAAGGAAGTGTTGAAGTTCCCTGAGATTTTATTCTTGACTCTCTTTTATCCACCCCCAGTACATCAACTACACTCTACGCACTAGTGCCTACCACATTTACAGTTCTCGCTCAATCTGTCTAGATTTATGTATCTCTTCTCCTACTGAGACTATAACTTGGTTGTTCTGTGTTCGCTGCTTATTCAGCAACTCAAAAATAGGCTTTTTATCTTATATGTGAAACCTGATTTTTTCTCCTGTATTTCTAATCTTCACTTTGGGTGTCACTATCCAGTTGCCCATGGTGGAGGCATATTCTTTTTAGACACCTCTTTCCATTTTAGCTCTCACATCCAATTGATCATTAAGATCTATTAGTTTTTTCTTCCAAATACCATTCAGGATGGCAACCTCATATTTAATTTCCCTGCTTTTATGCTCTATGTTAATATGAGAGTGATTCTTTCTAAAAGTACTTGGATTATTTGCAAATTTGAATTCTTTCAGTCACACATTATTTAGTACAGAATAAAGTTCAAAATCCTTATCAGGGCACACAAGACACTTCAGAATCTAGCCCCTGGTTTCCTTCAGATCTTTATATCCTCTTCCTATTTTCCATATCATGTGTCCACAATAGATAAATATTTTTATATAGTTTTAAAACATTTATATGTAATAAAGTACATTCATTATTTTTGGTGTAGATATCTATAAATTTTGACAAATGTATATAGTTACTTACCACAATATTAATCGAGATACAGAAAAGGCTCATTACCCATACAAATTACTTCATACTGTCCCTTTGGAGTCAACACCTATCTCTGTCCCTATCCCTAACCCCTGGTGACCTCTGATCTGCGTTCAGTCCCTACAGCTTTACCTTTTCCAGAATGTCATGTAAATGGAGTCATACAGTATGTAGCTTTTTGAATTTGCTTTCTTCTTAGCATAGTATATTTAAAATTCATTCATATTGTTGTGTATATCACTAGTTCTGAACCATTTATGTTTACCCTGGGCAAGACCATCTCTGTCTCTACCCTCTCATGTCTTCATGACTGAGCATTCTTTATTTCTGGAATGCCTTGTTAGCCTGTTGAACATCTACACATTTCTTAAACTTCAACTCACGTTTAACTCCTTTGTCCACATAACATGACTATTCTAGACAGAGTTAGGCATCATATTTTCTATATTACTTACTACATTGCTTTGCAATCAGCAAACTGTGCACTATGAACTATGTCCAACAGGCCAAATCCTGCAACCCCTACCCCCTTGTTTTTGTATACCCTGATACTAAGAATGGCTTTACATTTTTGTTTGTTTTAGAAAAATTTATTGTTTAAGTTATATTTACCTTTTTAAAGGGTTGTTAGGAAGAAAGAGAAAAGAGAAAGAAAATGCGACAGAGACAATATGTAGCCTACAAAACCTAAAATATCTATCTACTAAGTTGCTCTTACAGAAAAAGTTTGTCATCTACTCTATTTTGCTGTGAGATCTTTGCATCCCCAGTGTATAACTATATCAGTTAGAGTTCAGTTAGGAAAACAGAAACAAAGTTAGGTATTTCAATACAGAAGTTTTTAATATAGAGAATGGGTAGAAGAGTGAGAGTAACGTACATGGAAGATCATGTTAACCAGAGACCAGAGCCCATACTCCTAATGGCCTTATAAGACCTGGGAGGCTTTGTGGCTGCCAGAAACAAGCAAGACTGGATTTTTTCTAATTCCTGCCTTCTAATCTCACGAATGCCTCCAGATGACAGACTCTAACCAGAATCCTTTTGGCAATGAACTTTGGAAAATGTTATTTCAAGCTACTAGTCTTCAAGCTCCAAGCTACTATTCCCAGTGGTTCAAGGATGAACACAGGAGTGTGAATGTGTAGGAATTACGTGTTGGTGAAAAATATGTGGCAAATATCTGGCATGCTGTCTTGCATAAAGCATTTGTATGAAAGTTTGTTGAATTACCCAGTAGTAGAATTATTGAATCATAAAGTACTTCTATTTTTAATTTTTTGAGGGAACTCTGTGCTGTCTTCCAGTGGCTGCACTACTTTGCATTCCCACCAACAACGCACCAGGGTTCCTTTTCCTCCTCCTCCTCACCAGCGCTTGTTGTTTCTTGTGTTTTTTATTTTAGCCACTCTGACAGGTGAAAAGTGATATCTCACTGTGGTTTTAATTTAGAAGGGAAATAAGTCAGTCAGAGAAAGAAAAATAATGTATGATTTCACTCATATGTGGAATTTAAGAAACAAAACAAGCAAACAAACAAAGGAAAAAAAGACAAGCCAAAAAACAGACTCAAATACCAAGAATAAATTGGGGGGGATGGGTGAAATAGATAAAGGGGATTAAGAGTACACTTATCTTGATGAGCACTGAGAGATGTGTAGAATTGTGGAATCATATTACACTCTCACACTGATATAACACTATATGTTAATTGTACTTGAATTAAAAAAAGTTTATTGAACTAAATTGAATGAACATTGTGATCATTTAGTGTGCTAGGCACTTCATAGAATGCCTAGATTAATTAAGCCATTTCTTGCATTTAAGTAGTTTTACAATCTAGTGCTTGTAAACCAGTCTGGTGAGAGAGACTGAAGTGTAAACAACTAACCAGCTATGACTTCTGGTATAATGTAAATAGCTGGTGAATAGGTATTACAGGGAAAGTGCTAAAAGAAGGCAAAGGAAAGAATAAATTCAGCTTGGAGGATGGAAAGGAGATGGCTTCTTGGTGGAAACGGTATATAACTTAGGAATTCAAAAGGTTTTTGAAACTGAGACAAGATTGGAGAAAATTTACTTGAAAGGAGAAAACAGGAACCATGGTACCAAGATGTAAAAGTAAATGGCATTTAGGGGGAGTTAGTACAGTGAAGCTGTAACTTAGTGAATTTTTTTATATTAAAGGACTTAAGATTTGGAAAATATAATAAATTTTTGTTATTTCATAAAACATGCTAATTTTCTGAAGTCCTTTATGTATACCTCAATTATGGACTTCAGTGTAACCTAGGTCCAAAATTCCATGATTAGAATTTGAGAACAACTTCATTGCATGTACTAAAATACAAGTACTTAAATTGGCCTTTGGAAAGTTTATGTACCTTAGCATTAACTTTATACTCAACACCATTTGTTAAAAGAGTAATATTTCTTGTCCCCTAATCCTTGCCCTCACCCCACATGCCACACTATGTTCCAAATCCAAGCCTGGGAGATGCATGCACAATGCACTTCTCTTAATAGAGCCAATGGGAATCATGTGGTGTCTATATGTACTAGAGATCAAACTTGACTTGAGGTTCAACTAATTTATCAGGTTTCACATACTTTATACCAGTCATATTTTGCATAGAGGAAGGAGCACATATAAACATGGTCACTTACTAAACTTTTGGTTTCCATTTAAGCAGGAAGAAGTAGATTAAAATAAAGACTTGAAACATCTTTATTTTTAAATTAAGTGATGTACATAAGACTGCCACAATTAGCACCCAAAATTCAGTGTGACCTTTTGGGCAGCTGGTGATGCTCTAATATTTCTGAGTAGTTCATAAAAGGTGAAAGGGCATATCTCCTTTCAATGTGCATATGTAACTGCATATAAGTATTCATAGGAGTACATACTTGTGGATAATCCTGGAATGCATATCTATATTTATAATTAGGAATAGTTATGTGAATTTGATATAAATATCTGTCATCAGTGGTGTTTGATTATCAATTTCCCTGTACATTTTGCAAGAACTATAATCAAATGGCAGCCTATTATTAGGTTTTATAACAGGTAATAAAAATGGTTAGAATTTCTTTGAATTCTTTCTTGCATAAGGATATTTTTTCAGAATCTATAAATTTAAATGTGAGGATACTTTTTTTGCTTTATTTTGCAAAGTTATAGTAAATGATCAGACCAGTAACTGTAGAACTTTAAAATGTAATTTTGTATATGAAATTCAATTCTTAACTTCCTGCTTTTTGTACACCCCCAAAAAATCTCAAGAGCAGAGGATGTTTCTTCTATTATAATCTGTTGCTGTCTGCACAAATTTCCCTTATTCTCTGGTTTGTTTTAATTTCCCTTTCTTTGCTTAACTTTCTGATTATCCTCATTCCCTGCCATATGCCTCAGGTATGTATAATTAGTGGGGAGAAGTGAAAATAAACATAAAAACATGTTTTTATAAAGGATTTTAGGTAGTTTTTATTTTCTCCTTTATATTTTTCTCCTTTTTTTGAGGCTTATTAGCATTAGAAAAAATGAAAAAATGATTATTCTAATCATAAAAAGCCAGTATTAACATGCTAGGAAATGTAAGAACTTCATCAGGAGAAGTCTTGCTATACAGGCTGCAGAGGTAAGCCAAGTTTCTTGTGATTGGATTAATTTCCAAATGAATTGATTTGACTTGTTCATGGTGTTGCTCTTCCTAAAAGATGTTTATGAAACAGTTCACTGAATAGTAGGAAGGTCTTTGCATTTTACATGTCTGACAAAATGATAATTCCTTTTTTTACTAGATTGTCACTATGAAGGCAGGAACCATACCTGTTCTTCTTGGTTTGGAAAATAGCCATATCACCTCTTTTATCTTAGTAGATATCTGTTGAATTATTTAACATACGGCACACTTACAAATCAGTTTAAGAGATGCTTCAACAGAAAAATTGGCAAAGCATGAAGTACATTTATGTAAATATAAAGTAATGCAGTCCATTATTTCACAAAGAAAAGCACAAATGGCCAATAATCATGAGAGATGTTTTACCTCATTAAGAATCAAGCAATACAAATGAAAATGACTGATATATCTTTTTTTTTCCATTCAGATTCAGAATATTTGCTTATCCTTAGGATTGGCAAGGGGTTGGAAAAAAATGTGCACTTTCATGCTCTCTTGATAAAAGTGAAAGTTGTTTCAATTTATTCTGGAAGCCAGTTTGGAAATATGCATCAAATGTAAAATGTATGGCATTTTTGAACCATACGTTCTATCTCTAAGAATTTTTTTTTTAATTTTTGATTTATTTTTTAAAAGATTTTATTTATTTATTTATTTGAGAGAGAGAGCACAAGCAAGGGGAGTAGTAGAGGGAGAGAGAGAAAAGCAGGCTCCCTGCTGAGCAGGGAGCCCGATGGGGGGGCTCAATTCCAGAACCCTGGTATCATGACCTGAACCCGAGGCAGATGCCTAACCATCTGATCCACCCATGTGCCCCTCTTTTTTTTTTTTTAAGATTTTATTTATTTATTTATTTAAGAGAGAGAGCTAGAGGGAGAGCACAAGCAGGGTGAGGGGCAGAGGGAGAGAGAGAAGCAGACTCCCCGCTGGGCAGGGAGCCCGACATGGAGCTTGATCTCAGGACCCCAGGATCATAACCTGAGCCTAAGGCAGCAGCTTAACCAACTGGGCTGCCTAGGCTCCCCCCTAAAAATTTATCTTAAGGATATGATCAAGTGTGGTAAAATGTCTATGTAAGGATGTTTGTAGCAGCACTGATTATAATACAGAAGAATTAGAACTATAATATCCATCCATGGAAATTTATTAAATAAGCCATGGCTCCTTTATATGATGAAATCCCATGTGTCCATTAAAATGACGCAGTATTTATTGATCTGTAGAAATTTAAATGACATACTGTTGAGTGAAAAAGCAGGTTACAATACAGCATGTGTAGTATGATTCTGCATATCAAGCTCGGAAAACTTTTGCTGTTAAAGGCCACATAGTAAATATTTTAAGTTTTGTGGGTCATACAGTCTCTGTCATACTATTCAATTCTCCTGTTGTATAAAAGTAGCCATGGACAATGTGTAAACAAGTGAGCCAATAATCTTTATTTACAGCCAATAAATCTTTATTTACAGAAACAGGCAGCCACCTTGTAGCTTGCTGACCATACTATGTAGGTAGGTGTGTGTGTGTGTGTGTGTGTGTGTGTGTGTAGAAAGAATATAAATTTCTAGAGGAATGTTCACAGCATGGCTGTGTAGGGGGAAGTCTAGATGATTTTTACTTGCTAGTTTGTATTTTCTGTATTGTTTGATTTTCATAGGGATTAGAAAAAGTCATAAAAATTATTTATTATTGCATGAAAGGAAAGACTGTTTACCCTGCAGAAAAATAATTTTCATAGTATAAGATGCCTGGGAGTTCTATTTTTAAGGTCTTCCATGTGACATATATAAATAGGAAATACAATAATATTTAAATTTTACTTGGTATAAAATCACCTCATGCCTTCATTATTGTACTTACTTCTTTAATAATATCCTTGCCCCTGGTTTTTAATAGCCCTTCCTCTTCCTGGTACAGACACATTGCCAGATTTATCTAAGTGTATTTTTTTTTTAAATCTAGAGTTCTATTATCTATGTCTTCTAGAATCAATCAGAAGTAATCCAATTTTGTAATAAAAATACACACACACACACGCATTACTTTCTTGGCTTTCCTATTTCTGTTACTGCCAATTTTCTGGTTTCTCTTCCTATTCTCTTAATATAGGAGTCCCCAAGTTTCAGACCTTGTTCTGATCTTTTGCTACATTGTTTCCTTTGGCATTCTTATGGGTTCAGATACCACCTCTACCGTGAGGACTCATCTGGACGTTCATGAAAGTAAGTGACAGGTCACCAGTTCTGTTTTGAGAATTTATTCAAACCCACACCTATTTACAATAACCAGTTACCCACAACTACGTTCAGCTCCTCATGTAGGCTTCAGCGTTCCCTCAAGCTCCTACTATAGATGTGCCAAATTTAGGTTTGCTACCTCAGGTTCACCACGTGGCTCACCACAATATGCCGAGATTATGAACTAGATTTCCAATACCAGTCTTGGAAGAGGCACTTCGGTGCCTTCTGGACATGTGTTTGGAGACAGGGAGGAATACAAGCAGAGAAACCAATTAGTCTCACCTGTAGTTGTCTAGGCGTGATATAATGGTGGCTTTTACTAGCTGGACTGCTGTGGAAATGACAAAATGGCTTCTGGGATTTTAAGAACACTAAGAAGATTTAGTGATGAACTAGATTTGGAAAGGTGAAGGAGAGGGTCCACCAAAGATAACTCAGTTTTCTGGCATGTACAAGTGGCTTTTTTCTCCATGACATAGAAGGCTATCATCATCCGCTGAGACAGAGAAATGAAGGGTCAGAAGTTTGAAGATTTTGCTAGGAAGAGGGGGGATAGGTGTATCGGGCAGAAGGAGCAATATTAGTGAAGTCTTGAAGGTGTGGAAATAGCGTTTTCTGGAAATTGTGTATACCTGAGTAGTTAATAGAATGAGGTGTGGAGTAGGGAAGGTCAGTATAGAGAAGTAAGTCTGGGAAAGTAAGCTAACGCCTGATTGTGTAAGTTCTTAAATTCCATGCTAACTAGGTTTTACCTTATCCTTATAAATCAGCTGTCTTCAGAAATTTAGATCCATAGACTGCTAAAATTTCATATCTAATTTATGAAACCAACATAGAAGTGCCTGCTTTTATTTTGCACAGTTAAGCTTTAAAGCCGTAATAAAGCTCACTGTTTTTCCTTTATGTTCTATTGTTTATAGTTTTCTGTTAAGGAGATTTTGAAAACTGAACACTAAGTACTTTCTCACATTTCAGGAATAGTTCTAGAATTGACCTAACTCTAAATTACATTATAAAGGAAGCTAAAGAGCATATAAATCATGCCAAAAATACTTAGGATTGGGAGGACTGGATGCCTCAGGGAATTGGTAATTTGATCCAAAGCCTGTCACCTGTTAAAATTTATCCTGGGTCAGTAGTGACTGAAAAATCATCACGACCTGACAGGTGTTCAGGATCGTGTGTAAAACGAAGTGGCAGACTCAGTATAGTTCCTATTCGACACGTGTATGCATTACTGAAAGCACTGCAACATTAATCGATAACTACACTGGCAATCTTGACTGAGGTGCCAAGGACTAACTGACCTGAACTCCCTTCACCCCTACTAATGTGGCTTCTTAAATAGGCTCAAGTGTGCTTGTGTAGAGAAAAGTGTGTTTGGGCCTGCTCTTCGACTAGATTACTTTACTCCTAAAATTGACTATCTATGTTTTTCCAAGTGGATTCCTTTATTAGCTCATCTGAGGGGGTTTTTTTCCTGGTAAAAGGTTTTGTCTATCTTTTGAGTCATCAAATAATATAAAGCTTTAAGTTGCTACTATTTATCATCCACAAGGATTTCTCTAATTTATTCTTTCCTTGGAATTTAATTTAGAAGCATCAATATATTCTTAAATGTACAAGAGTTTACAACACTAAAAATTAAATACTACCAAAAAGATTGTTTTTCAATGTAGTTAACATGTCATTAAAAAATCATTGCTTTAGGGGCACCTGGATGGCTTAGTCGGTTAAGCGTCTGAGTCTTGGTTTCTCTCTCTCTCTCAAATAAATAATAAATAAATAAATATTGCTTTATATGCTAGAGAGTCATAAATAAAAGCAGCCCATCCAACCCTCCCTTCTTGGTAGTGGGTGAAGGAGGAGAAAGAAAAGCGTTGATGCTCACTAGTACCATACAGTAAGGGCAATAAAGGATCATGATGGTATGCCGGTCTGTACATGTGAGTTTAGCCTGAACCACACCAGCAACAAGATTTTAGCCAGGTAGAACAAAGAAGCAGACTTGTAACAATAATCTAATAATTTTGTTAATTGCAAGCTTCTACTGTCTAGCAGGAACATGACTGTGTGCCCCTTAGGAAATTATCTTCAAAGTTCTCCTTGGTTAATGGTTATGTGGAGTCCTCAATTTAACTAGCAAATTATTCTCTCCTTCTACAACTCCTTCCAGACTGCTAAGAAAAGGCTAAAAAGAATGAATCTTAAATGTGTGTGTTGATAGGCAAAAATAATGTGGCATGAAATTTAAATTGGCTTTCCAGTAGAGGCAATAAATATAACTATAGTCCTTGAGGTTAACTGCATACCTTTGCAGACCAGCTGACCAAAGTTATGGACATAACTTGTGACCATGGGACAAAACCGGTTTATCTATTTGTAGAATAAATTCATGAATTTATTAGCATTATGCATTTATAAACTGTACAATTCATAGACTTGACAGCAACAGATTGAGCTGATTATAGATGAATTATTCAGCTTTGATTTGCTGCCTTTGTACAGTTACACCAGGCAGTCCTCAAAGATGCTTTGTACTTCTGCCTTTGTATCTTTGCTTGTGGTGTCCCATCTCCTTCGAACCTGCTGCCTTTCCTTCTCCCTTCCTCCTTCCCCGCCCTCCCCTCACATCCACACCTCTCTCCTGGCTGAGTAAACTTCTAGCTCATTTTTCTAGGGTATCTTCAGATTCTTTTCTAGTCCTCTCACTGTCTCTCTCCAGCCATATCCACTCTCCGCTCGGCAGGATTCATTTTTCTTTCCACACGCTTAGCAATTGTGTTGTAGCCTATTGTATGTATGTCTGTGGGCTCCTCAAAGGAGAGATTATGGTGTGTTTAACAGGTAGTAGACACCTAGAGATGTTTACTGAGTGAATAACTGAATGATTAAGCATTATTCTTTTCATTTTTGTTGTGTTTCAATAAATGTTTTGTCTCATACTTCAGTGAATTTTAAAAGACCAGAGAAATATCTACAGAGGCACTTTTAAGTATTTTTGCTTCTAAGGAACTTAATTTTTAAAAATCTTGACTATAATTTTACTGACAATGGCTTTTTTTTTTTTAAAGATTTTATTTATTTATTCGACAGAGATAGAGACAGCCAGCAAGAGAGGGAACACAAGCAGGGGGAGTGGGAGAGGAAGAAGCAGGCTCATAGCAGAAGAGCCTGACGTGGGGCTCGATCCCATAACGCCCTGAGCCGAAGGCAGATGCTTAACCACTGTGCCACCCAGGCGCCCCTGACAATGGCTTTTGAGATAGATTTCATGCTTGTTAATTTGTGTACACATGCTGAAACCCAGCTAAAGGACTTTTGTTTGTTTGTTTTTTAAAGATTTTATTTATTTATTTGACAGAGATAGAGACAGCCAGCGAGAGAGGGAACACAAGCAGGGGGAGTGGGAGAGGAAGAAGCAGGCTCATAGCGGAGGAGCCTGATGTGGGGCTCGATCCCACAATGCCGGGATCACGCCCTGAGCCGAAAGGAAACGCTTAACCGCTGTGCCATCCAGGCGCCCCTGGACGTTTTTCTTTTATCAGTTACATGAAGTTCCATGAACTTTGTACTTTAAGGAAAAGTGGGGCAAGATGGTTGGAGGGGTTGTAAGTAGCACAAACCTAGCAACATACAGTGCAAAAATAAATTTTTGACTGTTAATTATGGAAAAGTTTTAACATATTCAGAAGTAGAGAGAATGGTTTAGTGCATCCCCCGTGACTCATCACTCGCTTCCATCATTTCAACCATGGCCGGTCTGGTTTCATCTATTCCCCTAACCACTTTTCCTTTCCCAGATTTTCTTAAAGGCAGACTTACTGAGGTCTTACTGATATAACATATAATGTACCCTTTTTAAATGCAAAGTTTGAAGAGCTGAGATAAACATACAGAATGTGTGCATGTTCAAGGTATAGAACATTTCTATTACAACAGTCTTTTCCCTCATGCCACTTCATCAGTCTTTACCCACCCCTACCTTCGGCAACCACTGACAGAGTTTCGCCTTTGTCTAGAATGTCCATAGAAATAGAGTCAAACAATATGGAGCCTTTTGTGTCCAGCCTCTCCCATTTAATATAAAGCTTTTGAGATTCATCCATGTTGGTGTGTGTATCAATAATTGTTCGGTTTTTCTCTATTTTATGGATGTACCACAATATGTTTATTCAACAGATGGTGGACTTTGGATTGTTTCCTGTTTTAGGCTATTATGAGTGAAACCACTTTGAACATTTGCCTACAGGCTTTTCTGTGGATAAACGTATTTATTTTTTTAGGTAAATACCTAGGTGTAGAATTGCTAGGTCATAGGATGTGTATGTTTATTTTTATAAGACATGGCCAAACTATTTTCCAAAGTGGCCTCATCATTTCAGTGAAAAATTCAGTGAATTTTAGTGTGAAATTTTAAACTAAGGAAACTCTCCAAATTTTGGAGTTTTAAATTTCTGTTACTAATAAACCTTTGATCTCAAGTGCTTGGTTATTTTTACTACTCAAAGCAATAAGACTCACTGAGGCAACTATCAAGACATCTTGCTGCTTACTGCTGGCAAGATCCTGGCTAGAGTTCTCTTGGACAGACCACAGTACAGCCCTGCCAACCATGTGTTCCCAAAATCACAATGTGGCTGTGGGCCATGGCGCAGTACAGCTGACTTGATCTTTGCAGCGTGTTTGGATTTAGGAAAGTCAGGGCTTAACTCAGGCTGTATCTTACAAGATTACAGACTCCAGAACATTCATTTTTTTTCTGGTTAAATGAAGCTGCCACTAAAGAAACAAACCTTATACATAGGGTTAAAATAGGTTCTTTTTAAATTGAAAAAGTAACATTATCATTAAATATTTTGGAAAGAAAGTATAAACAATGGCATCCTAGAACATTATCTTTTGACCTGGTGAAATACTTTGGTTAAGTCAGAAGTCCCAGATTCTTGACAGCCCTTTTTCTTAGTCATCAGAGTTCTGAAAAATCCTGCATTTAGGACTATGACATATTTTTAATTTTTTTAGAAAGTTAAAGGTGCTTTATTTAGCTCTTGCTTTAATATGGTGTAGAATAGATTCAGCTATATTATTATTATGACCATCTCATTTTCAACTGCTATTAATTGAGTGCCATGGACAATGAGGCCCTATACCAGATCTCTATCTAGTACACCGTTTAAGCATAACAGATTAAACCTGCTGGAACAGTTTCCTAGAAGACCAAGTACACGGCAACTTTAGCAAGGTGCGAGCTTTATCCAATATGTGATGTAAGTGCACAGGAATTACTCTATGCTATTAAACAAATTTTGGCAATTTTTTAAAAAATTATATATTATAACTATCTTTGAAATTTAATAGTGCAACACAGCAGTTAAACTGTCAATGAAGAACGTCTAAGGTCTCATTTTATTTTCAGGGAAGGCCAAATAGCTGCTCGATAAGGATGTTGTTGATGACTCCTTGAATTGGGAGAAAGTTCCAGTGAGACCTGAAATGACTCAACCCCCAGGGAGCAGACAGCCTTGAAGTCTACCCACAGAGTAAGCAGACTTGATTTCTTTTGGATTTCTAAAACTTGATATGATTCTTTGCCTAGCTACCCAGGCTGGAAGCTGGACACTGTCCCACAGTAATATCTATTTGCACCAAATGTTGTAGTCATTCAGAACCTGTCTAGGATGCCCAGGATTTTAGACACAGCTTATATCTGCACCATAGAGAGATTATAAATCTTAGATTAGAGATCCAAGTCAGCCTGAGGTGAGGGCCAGAAACCTGTAGAAAGAAAAAAAAATAGAAATGCAATACAAAGCTTGGAAGAGCATGTCCCTTTGCTTGGACTCTGAATTTTCAAAGTATTGAGATGGGGAAGGCAGAGACAGCTCAGGTCCTAAATAACAAGGCGTATTTAGAGAATGGACTCCAAAGCCAGAGTAGAAGGAATACCTGTAGCTGTTAGTGTGGGTGGGAAGCACACTTTAAACAAACCAAGAAACCATAGTGGAACTATGCTGGCCTTCTCAGAGACGGGGCTTAGCTGATATCCATGTTGCTCTTGAGCCTGAGAGTCAAGCTCCGGAGTCTGAGGAGTCTCTTTTTCCCTTAGGGTCCATGATGTGATCCTACATCTACTGGGGCTGAGTTGTAATAGTCACAAACTGTGGTTGAAGAAATCTAACTTTATTTCCTTAAAGTGATCTCATCTTGCTTCCTTCTAATGATCGAAGATGACTGAGTTTGCTCATCAAAGTTTTCCAGTTAAAAATTAGGTGGTTTTTTTTTTTTTTGAGACAAATACTGTATGATTCCATTTGTATGAGGTATCTAAAGTAATCAAACTCAGGAGGTGCCTGGGTGGCTTGGTCAGCTGGGTGTCTGACTCTTGATCTCAGCTCAGGTCTTGATTTCAGGGTCTTGTTGGGCTCCCTGCTGGGTGTGGAGCCTACTTAAAAAAATAAATAAATAAAATAAAGTAATCAAACCCAGAAACACAAAGTAGAATGGTGTTGGCCTGGGGCTGCCATGGGTGGTGGTGGTGTCCGGAAGGCGATACAAATAGGGAGTTGTTCCATGTGTTTACAGTTTCAGGTTTACACAATGAAGAAGTTCTAGAGATCTGTTGTACAATGTGAATATAGTTAACCTTACTAAAATGTACACTTAAAAATGGTAAGATTGTAAATTTTACGTCATGTTTTTTTAACCACAATTTAAAAAATAACAATAAATTAGACATCACCAAAAGAATTTAGGTTTGGGGGAGGTGTCTCTTACACTTTTTCAGCATTTCTCGCTTCAGAAGGATTCTCTCTTACCCCTATTTTTGCTTTTCTAAATGAATGTGGAGCTGAAAAGCTCATCTAACTTCCTGGCATTGCAGAAGGGTTTTGTGCTCCTTCCTCTCAGGCTTCTTATTGAGATGGTTTATTTGTTTTTTCTAAGGGCAACATCCTTTCCTTTGATGCATCAGCTTTAATTTAGCTGGGCTACCTGGTGACTGAGTATCCACTGTCTGGTAGCCACTGAGATGCTGGTTTCACCTAATTTTTGGAGCATTGTGTTGACACCGGCTGTCAGTGACTACACTATTGCCTCCAGTTATGAGGTCCCTGTACTTTGTCATTCTCATCTGCATCCCAGTAGCCCATTCAACATGCTGTCCCCCCTTGGAGACCTTGGTGGCTCTTAGAAGCTTTCTCAGAAACTGTCTGAAGAGTTCAGGATCCCTTGTGAATGCCCTTAGTTGTAGCCACCTTCCCAGTCATTGCTACTCAACTACTCCAGCATCACATTAGATATAGGACCATCTTCAAGCAGAGGAAGTCTCTTAAAGGTTTCTGACTTTCCATGCTACAAAGAATCAGGGCACCAGCCCCAGGATTCTTTGATTCTCTCAGATTTGTCTGTATATTTCTCCTCTACTTACTGCTCAGCCAAGGTTTGACCGCAAAAAGGGAGAGAGGATACCTGGATATATTCTATCACTTTCTTTACTCTCTTTCTCTCTCCTTTTTCTGCCCAGAAAAAAGAATTGTATCAAATCCCAACTTCCTAGTTAGTGTTTTCTCTACTTTCTCAGGAGGCAATGAGCCTTCGCCTCATGGTTTACCCTCACTGATCAAAAGTCTATCCAAAGAGGAGGGCGAAGAGTTACCAGGAAGGAAAAAAGTTGGGTGGAAATATTTTTACAATACCTCCACTTTATCTGGGCTTCTTTGTAGATTCCTCTCTCTTCATGCTTCTCTTATTGACTCGATTTCTTACATGCTTCTAATACATTCTTTACCACTATTTTTTACTGCCCCAATAGTGGATAAGAGTAAAGTTCTGGAGTAAAACTACCTCAGTTCAAACCCTGACTCTGCTAACTCACCAGCTATGTGAACTGAATGAAGTTCCTTAGCTCTCTGTGCTTCAGTTTCTTTACCTGTTAAATATAGATTACTAATGGCCCTCACTTTGTAGTTGAGATAATCATATACAGTATTTTTAACAGTGCCTGCAATATAGTAATTGCTCGATTAATATTAGCTCTTAATATTCGTCCCATCATCCCTTCTCCTCTAGACTAGTAACGTAGATTTCCAATTGAATTCATTATCCCTATTTCTACCCCTGGCTCCTTCATTTCTGCTGTTATACAGAATTCAGAGGATCTGAGAATTGTGTGAGAGAATTTCCATCTTTATTTTAGCTGCTATTTAACTGAAATTTGGTATTTCTTTCTATTCTTCATGTAGGCTTGAAAGCAAGTATTAATAATATCTGTGACCATGTCACCAACAGAAATCACAAATATTTCATGTCAAATTGCAGTTTTTGCATGTATCTCATTTATGCTCATCACTACTTTTAAATTGATAGCTATTTAAATCACTACTAGATATTAAGTTTTTATGCTATCAGGTTTTGTTATATCACATTTAAAATCTATATATAGTTATAATTCAAACCATTATTTTGAGAAGGGATATACAGGCTTCATCAGATGTCAAAGGGATCTTGGCACAAAAAAGGTTAAAATATCTTATCCGAAGTGGGTTTTTAAGATTTACATCTAACCATTTTGCTTCCTGATTAAAGTGTTTTACTAGCTCTTATCACTGACCATATCAGAGCACAAACTGCTTAAGAAGATATACAAGGCATGTAATGGCTCTCAGTCTACACTTAGCGCCTCGGTGCTTGTCACTGCCTGAGGCCCTGTCCCTCCAACCATTCTGGAATGCTTGCAGGATCTGGAAGGCACCAAGCTCTTTCATGACTGCATTTATGTGCCTGTGTGTATGTGGGGGGAGGGGTGATTATTTTGGAATGCCCTTCTTCCTCATTTATTCCTTCTCCTTACTCATCTACCAACTTTTATTCATTATTAAAGACATTGCTAACATCCTATCCTCCTTTAAGTCTTCAGTGAATTCCCAGTATGGCTGAGGTGACTTACCTGTCCTCTCCCACAGCACCCTGTGTAAACCGTTTGTCACATTTTATTAAATTTGACTGTTTACTTCTCTGCTTTCACTAGACTGTGAGTTCCTTGAGTGAGAGCCATGATTTATGCTGCTTCTCTCCTCTCTCAGCTCCTGTAATAGTATCTGGGACTCAATGAGTGGGTAAAATCTGATAAGATATCACACAAATGTGAACAGAATTGATGTTATCTTGGAGGCACAGGGCCAGAGACATTCTGAATTATTTTCATTCCCTCCTCTTCTGATAATAGTGGGGGGAAAACATTGCTCCTTTGGGAAGCTGAATGATATACTGGGTTGTAACTGAGAAGAAGGTTTGTGACTTCGGGGGAGAAGGGATATGTCGTTTTTTTCCTCAGGAGTCCTGGGAGAAAGGGGTCTTGGCATCAGTAGAGGTAAGGCACATCATCCTGGAAGGACTTGTTTGTTGTGGGCTAAATATCCCACACCTGAAGTGAAGTAGGAAGTAATATACAACAATAGAAAACTTAAAAGTATTGATAGAATAAATGGAATATGAGAAGGGCTGAAGCTGGTCATTTCTGGACTGGACAGAAACACTGTTACCAGCTACTGTTGGTAACATTCATCTGTACTGCTTGTGATTGGATTTCAAGAGGGTTCCTGATTTGACCCTTAGGCATCCTGTATTATTGCCTAATTTTATGAAAAGAACTTTTTTGATCTAAGGACCCATGTGGTCAGGATAAGTGTCCATTACACATCATACCACATTTCAAATCACTATCATGGGAAAGATAGTATTATAAATGGTGGTAAGTGGATAATCATCTGAAGAAAAATAAATCGGACACTATGACAAAATGGAGTTGAGATGGATTAAAGATTTTTAAGGTAGGGACACCTGGGTGGGTCAGTTGGTTGAGCGTCTGCCTTTGGCTCAGGTCATGATCCCAGGGTCCTGGGATAAGTCCTGCATTGGGCTTATAGCTCAGCGGGAGCCTGCTTCTTCCTCTGCCTGCTGCTCCCCCTGCTTATGCTCGTGCACTGTCTCTCTCTCTCATTCTTTCCCTCTCTGACAAATAAATAAATCTTTTAAAAAAATTTTTAAGTAAAAAAAATAAAGTAAATAAGCTATAAAAATATTAGAAAAAATATAAGATATATTCTAAAGTATACAGACATAATAGAAAATGTCTTTTTGAGAATGACACAAAAATGGAAGCCATAAAAAAGACTAAAATATGTGACATCATACAAATATTTTAAATTCTGTATTAAAATACACACACAAGAAATCACAAAGTCAAAAGACAAATGAATATCTGAAGGAAATAATTGTAGCTAATTTCTTAATATGTAGATTAAAAAAAATACCAACCTAATATAAAAAAATGAGCAAAGGATAAAAGCAAACGGTTAGAGGGAAGGAAGTACAGATGATCCTTAAACATGAAAAGATTAATAATCTCACTCAAAATAAGAAAAATGCAATTAAAATCATGATCAGGTACCATTTTTCACCTACCAGACAAGAAATACGAATGATGAGGGTGCAGGAAAATAGGTAATCTCATACATTGTTAATGGAAATATGAGTTGGCACAACCCCTCTAGAGTACAAATGGGCAATATCTATTAAAGTTAAGGATAATCATATCCTTTGAGTCTGCAAAAAGATATTTTCACGCGCACACACAAACACACACACACAGAGGAGATGCGCCTCCCTTCCTTCAGTTTACATGGACATTGTCATGCAAACTGCAGCTGCCTTGTAACCCTAAAGGGTGACAGCTTGAGGGCCCAACACTATGAGGATGACTGCCCAAAAAGGTAGAAGGAATCTCAGTCTTCATTGACATTACTGAGCTACTGATCTTACTGTACCTAGAGCTGCCTTATATCTGCACTTAGAGTTACATAAAAGAATACATTTCCTACTGCTTCACCATCTTTGAATTGGGGTTCTGTTATTTACAGCTAAAAACATTTTTAAATAAATAAATATGTGTGTACATACATATATCATGTATATATCTATACACACACGTCTTTAAATTTGAGTATGCTATTACAAAATCTATCATAATCAATATAACCATATCCTATTGTTGGAACATATGTTATTTCCAATTTCTAAAAATAATAAGATTGTGATTTTACATAAATGTTTATACCTTGATTTTCTATGGCTAAAATTTTAGAAATAAAATCACTGTATAGGAATTTTAAGGGTTTTGTTAAATATTGGAAAGCAACTGGTGAGGCAATGTGTGGAGTGCTCATTTCTGACCACCCTTACTAATAACACTAGATAGTAACATAAAAATGTGCTGCATTTGTAAATGAAAGGATAGTGTGTAATTTTAATTTACATTTCAATTATTAATGAGAATGAACACTGTGATTTATTAAAAGGTTACATTTTCCAGAGGGTACTTTTCAGATCAGAATCAGAAAAAAGAAAAAAAAGATAGCAAGTATTTAGCAAAATTTTAAATTCAAGAGTCTAGGGGTCAGTTATGAAATATAAAGCATAGATTTAGTCAGCCAGAACCTATTGCTGTACCTTCTCGTGTAAAGATCTAATGAGCTGTTGATGGTGGTGAATTTGATGGGAAAAGAGAAGCTTTAGTCGTTAGTCTTTTTTGGTGCCCTACCTCCTAGGCTGAGCTGGATGTAAGGAGGAGAGACACATTCCAGTCCTTCTCTAAGTTTGGAGATTTGAGAGTAGGGGGATGTTGTGCATCATTTTCTGGGTGAGGTCCAGAGAGCTGATAAGAATTATTAGAACACGTTCCGTTGACATTACAGTGTTGCATCTGTAAAGTAGAATAGTGATAAAGCACAAGGGAACTTGAGCTAAAAGCTGACATCAGTTTTGTAACACTTAGAAAGTTGTATTTTTTCACTTCAGAACTAATGACTAAAAAATTATACCACCACATTTGCATTTGTGTTACTTCCATCATGTATGCACTTGTCCTAGTCATGAGCATCTATGAACCCAAATTCTTCACTTTAAAAATGGACATAAGATCTATATAACATGCTTTCTTCTTGTAAATAAATGCTCCTGTTTCTTGTCCAAGATCCTATTTCTTGGTCGCTTTATTTCTTGCCAAGCTGAATAGAATATATAACCAGGTAATATACCAGGTCAACAAATATATGTCTTGTGTCAATGCAGTATATGTTGTGTCAACAGATATAAAGCCAAATTCGAGACTCTGGCATACGTTCTGCCCTGAAATGACACTGCTGTCTTTGGCTAGTACCAGGAATCTTTGGTCAAACATCCGGTCAAGCAAGGTAGGGCTCACTGTTGATAGTGTGTCCCCCTTTATCAGCAAAGAAGAGAGCTCTGTCTGCACTGCAGTTGAGGGCTGTTTCTCCCAGGAGGGTTCCACTTTCAATGTTTCAGTCACAGGAATGCATCTTGACCTATGAGTAGATGGGACCCTAAATACATTTCCATCAGTCCTATGCAACTTCCTTGGAATTCTGTCTAACTTTGGAGCTGTAAAGAATTTAAGTTTGCTACAGGTCCTGGTAGATTCTCGTTTTTGGGACAATTTTGCTGGCTGCCGAGGCACTTCTACAAGTAGGGAGGACTACCCTCATCTACTCTTTTTTGCTATAATTTCCATCTCATGGCACCTGGCCTGGTTCAGAGCCCAAGATGACCTGAGTTTCCTTAATAGAATCCTTTACTTAAGAGTACAGGAAGCCATATAACTCATGCCATTACTTGAGTTGCTGAGAAGTATGAAGCTTTTCAGGAAGATATTCTTGGAGCTTGAAGCCAAGTAGTTGCCTCAATGACTGCCTGATTGTTTCCGTTTAACAATTTGGATTTTCTCCCACAGTCACTTCAGTGTGCTCAGTAAATTGGTGTTTTATGCTTGATTTTTACTTTCAGAATTCTGTCTCAGTATTATGAGGATCTGATGTCATGATGTAGGCAAACGTCCTTGTATTGACATGTTTTGTTTTTGGCTGGCGGAGGATGCCAAAATTCTGAATTCCATGGGAATAGAGCCAAGAGACGTTTGGCTTCCTAGTTGGAGTTAGTGTCCGTGGGAGCGGATCTGGGAAAGTCTTGTGGAGGATCCATGGCCAAAACCGCATAATCAAATTTTGTTCTGAATAGGGTCCTTCATAAGACGTTAGGAAAAAAAAAAAGCATAACACTTATTGGGAAGAGACTTTCTTAATAGAATAATCTTGAATGGTTAGTAAAATAAATTAAAGATGTTATTTAGTAGCTTAACCTATTTATATTTTTTGGTTTAAAGTTACCTTTATGATTAATTGAATCAAATTTATCTGTTGTTCCTTCTCAGGAGAACTTTTCAAGAGAGCTCCTTAAGATCAGAATCTAGGAATATGTTTTATATTTCTATAATTTAAATCCAGTGAATAGCATTTTGCTTAGAGTGCATATATAGAACTAATAAAATAAAATTTAAAGTCAATTTTTAAAGAAAGTACATATATGTGTTTATTTTAATTAAAAATTACCTTTATTATAGAGCAGAAATAATAGCATTACATTATTAAAATTTTTTCTATCTTATAGTAATCCAAAACTGGAATCAATGAAAACTAAACATGCACATCTTTGCCTCATTGCCAAGCTATGTATTTCTCTATCAGGAATATTTAGTGTAATGATAAACCATAGCTGAAGTGAACTCTTTAACTTTTATAGCAGATTATTAGGGAGTTATTTGTCATTATTACCTATACATTTTATGCCTGTAAGATAAAATAGGCAGCTTCATATATAAAATCTTATGTCCAAGAGTATCCCGTGTTCTTGACAGGATATAACATTTATTGAGTTATTTTGATAGGTAATCTAGTAAAATACATGTAAATATTCCCTCCATTTAGTGTTTTAAGTGGCAACAAAGATAATTTTGCTATAAACCATGCATGCTATCTAATTAAAATGTATTCATTTTCCAAACATATTCTCTGTAAAATTCCATCTGGACACGAATGAACTAAATTTAGTACCATTTTGCATTGCTTGACATCTTACATAGGGGTGACCAAAATGAGTATAGTTTACTTTGATATGTTTTGCAGGGTGTATACTAGAACTGAATGACCATGGGAATGAAATTTCAACACTATTCATCACATGCCAGGCAAGTCATGATTGCATATCACATTTTAGACTATGGTTTAATTTCTTGGTTTTATTATACGGCAGTATGCATGTGTCTTATTTTAAAAAGTGAGCATCTGATATTTAAATGAATTTTGATCATGCTACATTTTTAATAAGTAATATTGGAATGAATGATCAAAAAAGTGTAACTGATCTGGATTTCTATTTCTTATATAATTAATATATAAATATAAATGCTGTTTCCTTGGGCAATTAGATTAATTTGACTAGCCACCATTCCCTCTATGAAATGAGTATGACCATAATAATACTTAACTTTCAGCATTATGAAGATAAAATTACATCATTAATGTGAAAGCACTTTGAAAACTTAATTATTAATATATTATTATTTTAACTTTTTATTACTATATACAATAAAGTAATGGTTTTAAGTGCATATGACCATAGATTTCCCACTAGAATCTATCTGTCCAAGAAAATCTCCAGGTTGATAGAAGATTTGTTTAAATAGATGTAAATTGTGATAATCCTATGAACATTTAGTTAGTTTCTTTTATTGACTTTTCCCAGCTAACAAACCATGACTCAGAGCTTTTTTGGTTTTGTTTTTAGCTTTCCTGCATTTTGTCCTTTGGAATCATTCTCATTCTTAGCCACCATGCATTCTTGTTTAACATTTTAGTGTTCTTATCCCAGTTCTTGAACCAATTCTCTTTATAACTTCGGGCAACCCTCTCCCTAGACCTCAATTCTATTTTATGTAAATTAGACGATCTCTAAGACCTGTTCTAGGTCTCATATCCTATGACGCTGACCCATTTCCATCTCTGTGTGCACAATTTTCTGCTTTGCTTATCATCCTCTCTCCGTCCTTCTTCTCGTTAATACCAATTCTACCCTCCCCCACTATAATACAGGCACACAACCTTTTGCAGAAACCAATGCAGAATCCAGTAAGGATATATTACAAAATATAAACATTAAAAAATATAGTTTCACTCTTCCATTAAGGCTTGGGGAAGAATTGTAACCAGAGCAATGAATCATTGTGTCAAACTGCTCTTATTTCACATCCAGGCTGATCACTGAGATACCTCCCATTGTCACAGTTCCTCAAAGTTCTTGACTGTGAACTGGAAACAATAATGTCTTGCATCTTGCATGGTAAGCATCACAAAAGTGCCTGGCAAAATTCTGGTACTCAATAAATAGTATCATCTCCTACCCTCCTAATTCTGACACCCACACATTAGGAGCCCTGATGATAGCCTGATTTTGTTTTTGACACATAAATCTGATTTCATACCTTGAAGTCCTTTTTATTAGTTATCTAGTTTAATCTATCACACAGTTGTCAGCTGGTGGTTGGATGATCTTTAAGAACAAAATGTTTTGGTATATAATAAGGGTTTTAGCCATGTTAAGACATCCAGGCTGATTTGAAATTTCTTTTCCTTTGGCAGCACTCAAATTGTTTAATGAATGAAGCTCATTAATTGGGAAGCAACCATTAGAAATATATTGCATTATTTCATAAAAAATAATTTTTGTCTTAAGAAGAAAAATACAGAAGTAAAGTAGGTACTATCAATGCACTCTAGGAAGGCCCTAAATTCCCTGAATTATATGCAAAGTTGTGAGTTTTATTTCTTCTGGGTCATTCCAAAAGGGTCATTGACATCCTAAAATGTGTCTGTTGTGGTTTAAAGTGAAATAAATTTGTTTTCATTTTTGGGATAGAATAATTCAGTTCTAATTTAATTACTGTCAATATCAAATTACTTCCTTCTTCTTTTTAGAAAATAAGATTCTATACAAAAGTGCAAAAACCCCATTGAGTACAATAAGAGTTGACCAGGGACGCCTGGGTGGCTCAGTTGGTTAAGTGTCTGCCTTTGGCTCCGGTAATGATCCCAGGGTCCTGAAATGGAGTCCCGTGTCAGGCTCCTTGCTCAGCGGGGAGCCTGCTTCTCCCTCTACCTGCTGCTCCCCCTGCTTATGCTCTCTCTCTGTCCGTCTTTGACAAATAAATAAATAAATAAATAAATAAATAAATAAATAAATAAAACTCTTTTTAGAAAGTGTAGAGTTTGGGAGGGTATTTGTTTTTATATTTATGTATGTATTTTTAACTAGTAGAGGTTTGTGGGAAGTATGAGAAATATTACGAAAGTCAGAATATTAAAACTGATGTACCACATTGAACTTTACATGATGTTTTCTGAAAATCTCAGAGATTAGTATGATATCATAAGTGAATATTCTTGGGTGCTTTAAAGAAAGTGATGAGCACTCTTCCTTGCCATTTCTGGGACCTAAGCAAAATAGAAAAGGAAATGCCTAGGTCCTATCACAAAAGAGATTGGTCCTGATGCTTTCTTTCACAGTCATATGAGTTGCAAAGGGCTACCACATGGTGAAGTTGGCGATGGGATCCTGGGGATGCATGGGAAGAGTGAGCATAAAGTTTAGGGAGTCCTGTCACTGGATCCTTAGAAATGAGGGTGTTCCTTCCTCACATCGTAGAGGTCAAGGTCCCCGGTTATTTGTCCTCCGGATCCTAATGTACATTAATAGGCCAACTGACCCAGACTTTTGGATCAGGTATATTCATGGCCCTAAAAGTAGCTTCTAGTGTATGTAATTCAATGTGGCCTCACCTCATCCCCATAGTTGGTCCTTCACTCACAGGGGCAACCCCCTTACAGCTCCAAACTTGTCAGTGTTAAGTGTATCAGTATTAAAACTAGAAAAAGTACTATACTTAGTTTGTATGAGTGTAAATTGCTGTGATATCACGGATGGTTAACAATTACATTTATATTAATTATAAATTGCTTATTTAGGATCCATACACTAGATAGAATTTTAATAACCTCTTGCATTAGATTCAGGGACTGCTTTATAGCTAAGTTACTAAACTGATAAGGGGTAGTGAAGAGAGTCCACTTCAAAGACATTATATGCAATGTTACACTTAAGGATTTCTAGATACTTTATAATTATTTTTCAATTCAATTTGAAAATTGTTGCCCCCAAAGCTCAGATAAATGTGCCAGTATCATTAAATGCTAAGAAAAAAATGCAGCTTCCCTGTGTCCCTGTGGCTTCATTAGAACTTGTAACTCTAGGACTATATACCCTTGCCAACTGCAATGCGTTTGGAAATTGAACCTATGAAAACATATAAATAGTTTTCAGGTCAAGATAAAGAGAAATGAAACAAGCGTAACTAGTCCTTGCTTTCGTATATTTAAAGCAACTTGACCAGAACCAATTTAACGAATTTCACTCATGAGAACTCCAGTAGCAGACCTAAAATTCCTAAACCAAACTTTTATGCTAAACCATTAGACTTTTATAGTAAAGTGAAGTCAGAAATCCAGAATTAGTCATTATAACATAAAACTGTTGTGTCTTTCAAAAAAGGTGAAAACACTTTAATATAATTTATATTGTTTCTACACATTAGGCATAGGAAATAATTTCACTTAGTTATACATACAATGAATTTGATTAACAAAATCCTGATTTACAAAATAGAAGTAAATATATGCAGAAATATATTCATTATTGAATTATAAAATAAAATTAACAATTCTTGTTAAGATATCATCTGTTTATTATTTTGCATTTCAGATAATAGAGTTAAATCATTTTGGTATGTTTAATAATATTTATAAGTATTAAAATAATGGAACGTTGAGATTTGAATACAATGACAGTAAACCATTGAAATTTCACATTCGCATGATACAGCCATCATGAATCCAAAAGTGAATGTTAATAATGTAAAAAAATATAAAATGATTGTAATATAACCATCTACCATTAGCATATGGAGTTTTAAGACCACTATTTACTCTGCTAATTTTCTCTGAAATATAAGCAGTTGCTTTTCTGTGATACATGACATGTCTTTGTGCCTTAATACTTAATTTGAAATGTGTTTATCGTAAAAATATACCAAAGTAAATAAAAAAGGAGACACTTATTTACAAAACAATATTGTATACATATTATATAAATGCAATTGTTTCAAAGTCTTTTTATACAATATTGATAGAATCAGTCATTTCCGTTATTTTATCATAAAAACTGCAGTGTTGCAAAGGCAGGCTGTAATTTTGAAATCCTGATTAAAAAAGAATACTTTTTGACTGCCTTTTAGGATAATGCGGTTTCTTCAAGTATGCTACAGAATTGAATGCTGACCTCTAGAAAAATGATTCTTCTTTCACTAAAGAAAATCCATTCCCCATTTGGAGGTGTGTGAAAATGCACCTTAAGAAAGGAAAAACTTACTATTTTACTGAATGTTTTTTATTCGATAAACCTAATCGTGTCAGCCATTCAGCATATCATATTAGCACCATTGGCATGGATTGTTAATGTACTGTACGGATCATAATAGGGATGGGGACTTGCAAATGGTGTACCATCCCTATTTTTGTGGAATTTCATCTTACCAAGTATGCTATCATACAATATAAATTCAAGTGTTTAAGGATGATTCAAATGATGGTATATAACAATCCTGCATTTTACCAATACTACATATAGATTTCTCTGTAGATATTGAATGATACTGTAAAGAAATAGACTTTAAAGCATACTCCTTTAATTCGCCAGAACACAAGGAGAATTGCTTTCATTTACCTGGATGTGTTGTAATATATATGAACATAAATGTAATTCGATCTCCTCGTTCAAAAACTCTGGAAATCATTAAGACTTTTTATCGTATGATTTATTTTGATGGTTAAATGGCAACCATTGCATATATCCTCTCTTCTAGTCCCTATACTGAACTTGTGCTTAAGTGACTGTAGCATACTCTAGGCTTATAGCCTGTGGTATATAATTTCACAGCTTCAAAATTGTTGAGGGGAAGGCCTTCCACGTTTTAGGAAGTTATGAACCAAATATAAATCTCATGAGCACCCACAGCGATCTACTACCATGGCTGGAATTTTCCCATATATTATTTGTTCTTTGCCATTAAAATATAGCATATTAATTGGGGACATCTTTGTGGGAGTACAGCAGGGGCCTGCTGAACCTCTGGGGTTTGCTTGGTGTACAAGATGAGTATGAGGATATTTTTGTAAAAACACAAATTCACACTCTCCGGAGCAGTAATTGGCCTTATATCTTTTGGGTGCAATAATCCAATCCCATCCAAAAGCTTCAAAGTCCACAGTGAGAGGGTAACGGCAGCACCGGGATTCTGCTGAGTGCTCGTCACAATCAAGCCCGAAATCTCTTCTGGATCTTTTTGGTGTGTCTGTCACCTTGACTTCTAAAAAGGGATTCTGTGTGAAAGGGAAAAGAACAATCAGTAATATTAAGAGGTCCTGAAACACTTTCCTACCTCAAGAAGTCATCCTTGAAAAAACTAATCATTTTGCTTCTACCACATTTATTTTTTAAAGACACAGCATTAAGGAATTTCAGTTTACACTAGGCTTGATTCTTCCCTTATGGCCCAAAGAATATAGCAGCAATTCTAATTCCCTGTGGTCAGATCTATGTCTTTCTAATTTCTGTTTTCCCCAGCTTGAGTATCTGAATACCTGGCACATAAGAGATGCTCTGAAAATATTTATGGGAAGAAAGGGACAGAGGGAGGAGAGGGGAAGAGGAGGGAAGACAGGATGGAGGAAGGAAGAGGTTAGTTCCCTCTCTTCCTGATTAAATATCTTGGCTAAATATGCCTGATGACTCCTAGAGGAATAGGTATATTCATCCATCCTCTGTTCCCTAGATCTTTACTTGGGGAAACTTGGCTATTAAAACCAGAGCAAAATAGTTACCTCCCAGCACTAAATGGATTGTAATAGGAAAAAGAGAAGTAAGGTAATGAAAGTAGTGGTATGCATATTGAGTTGGAAAGAAAAACTCTTATGAGAGTGAGGCACACATTCAGAAGATACAATATTATTTCACTTTATTCTTTCACTGAAAAATGTTTCTGTTCATATATTTAAACAATAATTTGCTAGCTCTTCCCTTGCCCTAGTCTTTTAATGCATTTCAGACTTTTTCTTTTACATGGAAAAATCTGAGGAATGTGTCATTAATAATTATGTTTAATTTGTTTAATAATAATCTGTCTAATAATACTTAAAACTTCTGTCACATTACCAACCTTGATCATTAAAATGCTACCTGTAAAAAAGAATACTTTCTTAAATAATTAATAATAGTTATTATCCTATATCAAAATCAAAACAACCCTCTTAATTATTGTTATTTAATATTATAAAAAAAGCATCATTTTGTAAGTTAATCACATTTTATGTAGCATATTCAAAGAAAAATAAATTATTTGGAAAATTATGTTATTTTTTAAAGAATATGTTTTTATTCAAAGTAGACTGACTTATTAATTATATATTCTTTATAACCAAGACCATTTAAAAACTAAAAAGATAGCATTTATTATTTGCAAGTATAATCTTTTGTTCTAAATTATGTCAATGGATGGAAGCTGAAAGTATGGTCACATTAAATAAGTTTGGGAAAGCACAGGTAAGACAGAAGAGTGAGTAACTCTAAATTTATACTAGGGTTTAAAATGGTTTTTATAAATTTTTAATATGTGAAGTATTGTCATCTACTTGGACTCATATTAAATTAGTTGGCATTACCTAAGTAAACTCTCGCACAAAAATGGTGAGGCAGCTTAGAAATAAGCTAGGTGACAAAGGTTAACTAGTCTAGAAATTTAAATTTAATTAGGGGTAATTCACAAAGTAATCTACATATACATCAGTGCAGCAACAATCTGCAAAATAATAAACATATTTATCATGAGGGACCTTACGTATAGCATATTTAATAAGATGTAAGCTTAAACATATCATACTTAGTTAACAGCTATAAATAAAAGCATTTTATTTTCATTATAATTTTTCAAGTTTCTTTTTTCCGCTTATTTAAACCAAAAAATTTCAACACATTTGGCATTCTTCTGGGGAAAAAATTTTTAATTTGTTGGATATGTAGTAGAATCCACTATGAAAATTTCATGTTTTTATTCATGTAATCATGTAGCATATCAGTGAAAAGCACTTTATATTTCATTTCCAATTTGAAAGAAATCCCTGAGAAGTTAAGGACTATGGCATAACTGTTTTTTTAATCTTCATGCAAAATAAAAGTATCAAGGGGGTATTTCATAGGATATGAAATTAGACACCTACTTTTATTGGGTACAGGGCTACCATTGGAATAAGATACCTTTGTCTGACTTATAAGCAGAGGAAATGGGTAGTGATTTTTTCCATTATTATTCATTCACATAATGAATAAAAACGTAACAATGTTTGTTGTTAGATGTTATTTTCAGTTATCACTTACCAGCCCATCTTCTCCTGGTCCTGGGAAGGTTACCGCAAGATCATGACCATTCTCATCTAAAGCTTTGATTTCAATGCCTAAGTTGGATTCAGGCTGTTTGAGCCAATTTTGCAACACTGTCTTCACATCAATGCTCTGCCAAATACCAGTGCCTGGGTTCATGTCAAGTTTCAGAGATCGGATTCCAGTATACCTTGTACCGTCTTTCATGGGTTTGATGAGTCTCAGGATTTGCACAAACACTGTTGTAGGAGTCTTGACGGGTCTCAGATATATCCACAGCTGGGCCTTTACTACTTTATTATATTGTATTTTAGAGCTAAATTTAAAGAAGCAACATTTGGGTTTTCCTTCCACTTGCATGAGAAGATCAGCTATAAGTGAATAAGAAAAGAAAAATAGTTATTGAAATTATTTCTCAAAAAAATAAACAAGTCCCTTTATATTAATTGGTAAGCATTTTTTTCCATATGCATTTAAAATTCATATTTGAAAGTGAAAAACCATGTAGGATTTCATTCATAATTCAGAAAAATATCAAAGAAAATAATTCCTCCAGCTTTTCAGAATTTTTTAGATATGTATTTTTTCAGCTATTTATGAGGAATCTACTCCCTCTCCAGAGAGCTGTGGACTAAGGAGAATTCTATGAAAGAATGAACAGTGGATGAAATTTTAAAATGATGATGATTAGAGAGAACAAGAGACACCGTGGAGGAACATCCACTTAGAATTCTTTGGGAATCTGAGTAGTTACACTTACTGAGCAGCTGTACCGATCAGTCTGGAAGAAGGAACCCTTCCCCCAGGCCTGAATTACCTGGGGACAAGACACACTGAGCAACTAACTGAGCCTGGGGAATTAGAAAATATAGCACATCTGTTATGTTTTGGCTCTGGAATAACCCTAAAGGAACAAAACGAATCAGGTAATTAGCACAAAAATGTGAATGTTACATTCAGGCTATCTCAACAGTTAGAAATACTAGAAATACGGTCTTTAGAGCCAGGTTGTCATTGTAAGCAGAAGCACTAGCAGTTTCTTTCCTTTTGTTTTTCCAAGATTGTTTACACATAAGGGAAATCTCCTCCAGGACTGTTTGGTAGCAGAGTCTTAAAGGAAAATTATTTGTTGCATTATAATGTGATCACCCAATAAGGAAAACAATATTTTGAAACTGTTTTGAGTCCAAGTTTAAAGTGTAAAAAGCACTGTTTAAAGCAAGACCACAGACACATGGCATAAAATCTTTCTTGTCTTGCCTTCTCTGTTAAGGTGCCTGTCTGCCTTTCCTTGAGCATAGTTTTGAAATGACTGCAAATGGAATGGTATGAAATATATTATCTTTCAGAAGCAAGGTAGATACTATAGGTAATAGCTTCCTCCCTCTTATGAAGACTAAAACAATATTTTAGCTTCCTCCCTCTTATGAAGACTAAAACAATATTAAGCCATGTGCCTGCCTGGAAATATGCACACCAGGGACTCTCAACAATAGTGCCGTGGCCAAGGTATTATAAGTGGGACTTTGTGAGCCATAACCTATTTAATTAAATGTTTATTTCCTAGGCGTTTTCTGATAATTAGCTCATGATAATCATTATGTTATGTTTACTCCATCTTTGGTCTTCCTAATACATTAAATTTTTTAAAACATTTTTTATACTCTCCAGTGTCATAGCTTTCGAGATTAAATATTTTAATTTGTGAAGAACACAAAAACACTGTGAGAAATAGTTTTGAATAACGGAAGTCATTCTAGGCATTTAGCAAAAGCTCAAAGGAAAACCTTTCTCTATTATTAGAGGGAAAAAAAAACTTGTTATTACAAATGCACATTTCAGGGAAGCAAATGCAATTATGAAATTTCATGTGAGGTTTTAACATTGCTTGTAGTAGCTCCCAGTCATTGCCTTGGTGGTACTAAGCTGTGAAAGCATAAGCATGTTATATTTGTCATATTAAACTAAACATGAGTGCCATGCAAGCATTTAATTTTATTTCCTTCTGGCTTTTTAGCTCTCCAAAGAAACAATGCAGCAGATTTCAGTCTCATTAGTGTATTTCTCATGAAATCTTAAAAAAGAGAAACTCTTCCTTCCTACTTACATACAAGCCAACAGCTTGTTAAAAGAGCCTGAAAATAGATCTGTTTCTCATAAACACTACAACCCCAGTCAGCAGAATTGTTGATATACACTAAGAGGGCTACTCACACTCGCTGGGCATGGTAATGATCGTTTCCGTCGTAACGTGGTAATCATCATCTTCCAAAGAGCCATCACTGCTGTCATCTCTCTGGACATCGTACTGATCAATCAGTTCCCGGAGTGGAGGAGCTTTGGGCAAAAGTTGTCTTATAGCATCTTTGCTGATGTTAGGAGCTGTTTCCAGACGAAGTTTACTGAGGATTTGAATTTTTATGGCTTCTATTCTTGAAGATTTAGTGTTTTGCCTCCAAGTACATGCATTACACAGCCCCTCTTTTTCCACATTTTCTTTTTGCTCACTGTTCTCATTTAGATCCACTGGACCAGCAACAATCAGCATAAATAGGTAAATATAAACATAGATTTGCAGTTTCTGCATGATTTTAAAATCGGTACAATATTTTTCCTTGTTCTTATTTCTTCTTGTTACTTTTGTTTTGCTTTTGAGTAATGCCAAGCAAAATTTTAATGCCTGTACAGTCTGAGAGACAACTTGCCACACCAGTGAATCTTTTATACTGTATTCCAAGTGGCTTTTTATATTCCAACTTTGATGAGACAAGTGTCGTCAGGATCTATGATTGGCTCTTGCTCCACAATGAATCTCGCTGTCAGAGGTTAAAACCCTGTCTGTCACAAGTCACCAAACAGTATTTTGTTACAGTCAAGGGTGAGCTGATTCATTCGACTACTTCATAAAAGAAATAAATCTACAAATAATGAAAGATATATGTGACGTGAAAAATAAAGGTCTATGTTAACAATAATAGAAAGTACACTTAAATCTTATTAATCTTTATATGTGAAACCAAGTTGTAATTTAAATAAGTAAATCTTAGTTTTACACTTCATACTTTAAAAGTTGAACTGTTACTTCCTCAAAAGTTGAAATGATTATCTATTATTTTGGCAAGGATTTGAAGTAAAAAGAATGTTATTTATTGTATTAAATTATGTTTAGTGTTGTATAATTAGGGTAATAGGATTTTAAAGAAGGAAGACCTGAATTAAAAGAAAAGGTAAGATTGTGCTACTAGTAAAAGATTTTCAACTATAATTTAAGAGATTTATTTTCCTGATTAAACTCTTAGCTCATGTTAAAAATCAACTTATTATAATGTTATATTACACATGGAATTATTTTGAAATTATTTAATGTTTTTTATTAATATAAAAATTTTGCTCACTTTTTGGCCAATTACTATTCAGTTTTTTCCTAAAGTTGCAGATTAATATTACTGTTTCTTCATTGTTTATTACTGAGAGGATAATGTCAGCTAGTAGAAAAATCTCTGAACTTAGAATAAGAAGATAATGAGTTTTATGACTGGCAATGCAGCACTTACTACAGTTTGCCTCAGATTTCTATTGGTAAAATAAAAAGCGTAGTATCTATTCTCCATAAATTATGTCAAAATACTGTGAGCACATAAAAGTGAAAGAGCATCATAATAAAGGGGTGCCCACTTTTTTGTCCACCAACACTATAATTGGTTTGCACCCCTTTGCCAGTTTCTCATTTTGACCAGAGGGCAGACACCTGGCAGGGATTTGGGGTAAGGTCTGGGAGCAGAGAATGGAGCTTTTTGTTCTCCAAATTTAAGTGGCCTGTGTAGGGATCAAACTCTCAACCTTAGCTTGGGAGCCACGAGATCTAATCAAATGAACTGTTAAAGAGCTAAGCGAACATAGCCGGGGAGAAACAAGCTGTTTCCAGACCACAGGAGATTTCTTCTTCCTACTTCTTTTTGGGAAGCTAAGGACTCCTAGGAGAGTTAATCCATTATTCCGTCCCCCCCCCCAAGAGAATGCAGTGGCTTATATCAAATATTTTTTTTTAGGTCACTACCACTTACTTTTGCACATTGTACATTAATTTACTGCCTCAGTGCACTAAAATGCAACTCAGTAGCCTGAAAAGTTAATGCATTTTCATCAAATTCTTAAGAGGTATCCACATCTCTTGAGAAAAAAAATGGCCTTACATAATGCATTAGATTTGCCCATCATTAAAGATTAAGGAAAACCAGACACAAACCAGATGCCCTGAGGATTTCAGATACACTTTATTGTGGAACAATATTAGATCAGGCTTATAAAGTTTTATTTGGTAAATTTATTTTTCTATGTATAAATCCTGGCCATGTTATAATCATTGTAACATATGCTCCTATACACTTCTGAGTAAGTTGAACTCTTTTTTTTTTAACTTGATTAGATTTGCATAGCAGTTGGGAACTCAGGCTCTGGAACCAGGAGGACCTGAGTTCAAGTCTCAACGTTGCCACTTCTAACTACGTGATAATGGATGAGGTCCTTAACTTCTCTAACCTTCAGTTTCCTCATAGAGCTTTGGGGGGATGTAATTTAATAATGCATGTAAATTGCCGAATAGAGTGCCTGTCATATAGTAAGTGATTGATAAGTGTTACTTGAGTGCTCAGTCTTTGTTTTCTGCAGAGAGGTTTGAGATCATACTTAAATATATCCTCCCCATGAACTAGAACTGCTTTAGGTTGTAGCTGTCAGTTATCAACTCACAGAGACTAAAATTTCATAGGGTAGCCCTATTACCGGCTATATTTCAGCTCTTTATTCTTACAATCTAGAATAAAGGAAACAAATGTTGTCATTTCCACATATAGCCAATGCTCATTATTCATGGATTCCATATTTGTAAATTTGCTTACTTGCTAAAATTTATTTTTAACCCCAAAATCAATACACAGGATGATTTTGTGGTCACTCGTGCACATGGACAGAATGGTAAAAAATTTGAATCTCTCAACACACAGGTTCCCAGAGGAGGTCAGACAAAGCAATGCTCTGCCTTGTTCCAGCTCTCATATTGTAAACAAGTGCCCTTTTTACAATCAGCTTAGTACCATGTTTTTTGCATTTTTTGGAGGGTGGGCTTTCCTTGGGCAATTCTGTTGAAAATGGTCCCCAGTGCATAGTGCTAAAGTGCTTTGCTCCTAAGTACAAGAAGGCTGTGATGGAAAGTAGAATGGTGATTGCCAGCGGCTTTGAGGAGGGGTTGGTAGGGGAGCTACTATCTGATAGGTACAGAGTTTCAATTTGGGAAGATAAAAAAGTTCTGGATATAGATGTTGATGACAGCTGCACAAAATGTAAATGTACTTAATGTCACTGAACTGTACACTTAAAAATGGTTCAGTGATCAATTTTATGTTATATCGGTTTTACTAGAGTTTTTTTTTTTTTTTAAGAAAGTTGCAATGTCTTAGAAAAAAATTTCCTTATGGAAAAATACATGTGTTAGATTAGTTCTACTCAGGCTTGAGTTAGAGTCTGTTGGCTGTGAGTTCAGTGTTAATGAATCCACAATATATATTAAATAAGATGTTTTTAAACAGATAAATAAGCTTATATATTGATCGATTGATAAAAATGTTGCAACCAGAGGCTCACAGGAATGTAACCTTGTATTTCCTCTAGGAGCAATGGTTCACTGCTGGCCGTGACTTTATAGAACATAACTACTGTGAATGAGAATCAACTATATCTAACCAACCTCTCTAGAGATCAGTATTGAATGAGTTAAGAGGTACTGAAGAAATTTCGAGAACATATGTGGCTTCTCCAGTGGCAGTGATTGCAACCTTCCCAAGGCCCCGGAGCAGGAAGCTTTCACCAGCTGTAGGAAATTTCACTGTGGTCTGACGGCTGATGGCCAGGCTTTGGTCACTTTCATTAAGGAGACAGGACAGTGTGTAATTAGGATGAGTGAGTAGAGAAGAATTCCTTTTGGCTGACTGGGAGAACTTGGTCAGCCAGCTTGTTGGCTTTTTCTTACGTTGGCCATCTTTAAAAGCAGTTTCTCGCAGGAGTCAGAATTTAGGTGGTTGATGCAGTACTTCATAAGACCTGTATTTTTCTTTCCCCTGCTCTTCTTTGTACTGGATGGGCCTTACATTTCTGTGACCATAAGTAAGGTAGCAAGCAAACTTCTCTCATCTCTGTTACAAACGCCAGGGGGTGTTTCAAAACAACTTTGAGAATACAAAGCCTATTTCCCCAAAAATGTTTATGGTTTTGCTCTTTATAGTCTGGGAACTACTGAGTACACTAATATAAAGACTTGCCAGAGTTTAATGATGTAGCCAGAGAAAGGAGGAAGAGACTAGGAGTTAGAATGGATCATGAAAAATTCAACTCCATTGTGGGGGAAAAAAAAAACCCCAAAACCAGAAAGATAGTTATGTGATCACTCTTGTCATTTCCTTATAATGACAGCCCTTTGGTGTCACTCCATGCTAATTTTGCTTAAGGCCAGAAAAAAGACTGTGTAAGTGCTCCACTCACACAGCAGCATGAGAAGGCAGTTGTCCCGCTTTGGTATCCAATTACTCATGCTTTCAATGGGTTAGAACAAAAATTAACAGAAACAAAAGTATTCTTGTGCTAGGGACCAACAGTATAGGAATAGAAGATAGGAGAGGTGAAATGTAGTCTGGCTTTGCTTCTGAGTTTTGTGTGGTCTTGAATAAGTCGATTAGCAAAGCCTTCATCCATGTATATATGTATGTATTAATTCATTTATTATTTTAGGAAATATTCTAATGCCTACATGTGCCTGATACTGTGCTAGAGTCTTAGGAGAAAACAATGCACCAGACAGAGATTGTTACTGTCTTCATGAAACCTATAGTTTTAGTTTCTGTATGTAAACTATGAGATTGGATTAGGTGTGCCCTTTCAGTGGAGGTTTATACCTTAATGAAGTAATTCTAGAACTTTCTGTTCTCGAGATTCTTTTGTACTCTTAAATGTTATATAGGATCCTCAAAAGCTTTTGTTTGTATTGGTCATATTTATCAATATCTAACATATTACAAATTTAAAATGAGAAATTTTAGAATATAGTCATACACAAGCATATATTGTATTTGCTGAAGTGATGATGTTGTCACACATCATGGAGCCTCTGGAAAAACCCACTGTACACAAAAGAAAAAATGAGAGTAGCAAAAAACATCTTAGCATTGTTATGAAAATAGTTTTTACTTCACAGACTCTCTGAAAGGGTCTCCACTCCAGAACTTCCCAGACCACACTTTGAGAACCATGCCCCAGGTAATAATGTTTATACTACTTCATTTGAATATTTTTCCCTATAACTTGATATCCCTTCCTCCTAATACCTGTATCTGTACTTTGAATGAGAAATCAAATATAGTAATTGTTTAAACATTGTGTATTTATTTTTTAACATATAATTAAAGCCAAGAGCATAAATATAAATATTACTCTATTATAATCACCAACTACCAACTTGAGGATATCAAGAGGACATGTTCACATTTGTCAGTTCTAGGGTATAGGCTGAAATCTGTGGTCGTGAGGGATTTTTGTAGATGGTCTTCAGGTTCAGTCTTGAGATGATAACATTCATATTATGACAATGCTTCATCATAATGTCCCAGGTAATAAAGTTTCTGCATTCTGCTGTCCTGTGGAGGTAGAATTAACTCAGAAAAACTTCAAAATGTGAGATGACTGGGTGGCTCAGTTGGTTGGGTGGCTGGCTCTTGATTTTGGCTTGCTTGGGTCATGACCTTGGTCTCCTGGGATCGAGCCCTGCATGGGGCTCCACACTCAGTGAGGAGTCTGCTTGAGGATTCTCTCTCTCCCCGTCCCTCCCCTACTCACACACACACACACTCTCTCTCTAAAGTGAATAAATAAATCTTTTTAAAAAAAGAAAAGAAAAACTTCAAAATGTGATTTCTCCTTTCCTTCCTTTCCAAAGTAGGAACTCCAGTTTATTTATTATAGATTTGAAATACAGAGAATCGAAAATAGTTATAATTTAGCTTCCTCATTTTTCCATTGGAAAAAAGATGCTTGACTCAAAGACTTAGTGCTAACATTGTATAGGTTGTGCCTCTATTAATACAATTCTCAATTGCTTGCTTTTTTCCCCTTACTTATCCCCTTACTTGCCTCTACTCCTCCATCCCCCAAACAGACCATGAGCTCTTTAAAGGAAGGGAATTATTTTATTCATTTTTGTGTCTTTAGCTCTTGGTCCAACACCCAGTACATAATTAGGTTGGAAAAAGAGGGCTTCCTTAATAATTAAAGCAATAAATGAATGAATGTTTCTTTAAATACAAGAAACTTCAACTTCTTAATATTTCAAAAGATATAATTAGTTATGTATAGCCTTTCTAAGTGACTCTGGTTGTATTTCTAGTTTGCTCTGACTATGGTTTGTAGCATTTCTCCTGGGGTCCCTCTTACACAGACTGGTAGGGGAGACTGGTGTTACAAGTCCTGTGTCTTTGCCACCTCTAGTAGTTCTCTGGTAGAGCAATGAGCATTTTGAACATTTCAGTGGAGTTTTGCATTTGATGGTTATGACTACCCATAGTCACTTAATGAGGACCTTGCTAGGGAGTGGCCATGCTGGCTCTGACACCACTATTTAAGACCTTAGGAACAAGGGCTCCTGGGTGTCTCAGTTGGTTAAGTGTCTGACTCCTGATCTCAGCTCAGGTGTTGATCTCAGAGTTGTGAGTTTAAGCTCTGTGTTGGGCTGGGCATGGAGCCTACTGAAGTAAAAAAAAAGAAGAAGACCTTAAGACCGCGACCTTTACCCAACACAGGTCATCGTTAGGTCATATTGATTTTCAGAAGCATCAAAGATAGAGAGGAGAAAATAAATCTCAAAAGAGTAGTGTGTGTGTGTTTAAGTAAGGCAAAGGCAGAACCATCTTTTTTGCCTTGACCTAGTGGGAAGAACTGTAAACTGATTATATGTGCCATAATCTTCACCTTCTCCTTTGCATTCTTTCTGTAAAGTACTAAGCTTCTCAGTGAGCCTTCTCTACCTCGTTTCTTCTCATATGAGCAGGAAGGAGCTTTCCCCCAAAACTAGGGTAGAGTTTACTACTTCAGTTTACCTAGTGAGGCATAGCTCTTTGAGTAAACAGCCATGGTGGGCCAGAAGTCAATCTATTTCCCGGAATGTTCTCTTAAATTAAGTTCTTTAGCTCCCAGAGGCATCTGTGAATTCCATAAATAATTTCATAAAACTCGGTCCTCTACGGTATTCTAGATCATCCAGATAACCACCTTATATCTGAGTACTATGTCAGTGTCTTCATTTTCTACAGTCTGCAAATACAGTATTTACAGTTGAGGGTTTTTTGTTTTTGTTTTTTTTTTACTATAATCAAGTTGGCTTCATGTGCCATCTAATGTGATAAGGGTTAACTTTTATTCATGGGATTTCTCAAAAAATTGTTTTATCTTTGAAAGCTATCTTTACATTATTCAGGCTTGAGAACCTGGCTCAAATAATTTCCTTATGCAAATAAGCATAGCTACTTAAGTTCTTCCTCTGAAGACAGTGGCTTAGTTTGGAAAAAGTCTGTGAGTCACGAATTTATCACTTTTTACTGGAGCTAAATTTTCGTTTTGTTTATGTTGAATGCACATGCAGTGAGACAGCATGTAGGAATGTTTCAGACAGCCTGATGTAAATTACACCCGTCTTCAGTGGGACTCTCCAGTTTGCTACAGCCCACACTCTCGAGTTCAGCCTACACTTCCACACATGACCTACCTCCCTGGATTAAGAAGGCGCAAACTTCTGCCTGCAAATTTTAATGAAGTCAAATTTCTAGAATTTACAAATGAGAAATGTAATAAATTAATTTTCATTATTTTTGATAACTGCTTTCCTTCATGATGTTTTGATTTACTTTAAAATAAACACATGGTTTCCAGAGCAGACGACACCAAACTGGCAAAGACATATCTTTAGTTTTAAAAATTTTACCCTTATTATTGAGTCAAGCTTTCTAGTAAACAACCACTTTCTGAGAGAAAATCTTGCGATATTTAGGGTTTTGTTTTGGGAGACCTTTGGAAACCATTATAAGTTCGATAAAGAGTATGTTTCTGGAAATAAAAAATAATTTCTTTAACTTTTTTAGATTTAGGTTTTAAAATGTAAAGTCTTAAAAAACTTTAAAAAATTTTTAACTCCCTTTTTACTCAGTTACTGTCTTGGAAGTAGTGATAGCCTTAGAAAAATTTAGTTCCTTCCAAGAGTATTCAGAAAATGTTTTCTTATTTTTTTGGAATTGCCTAAAGCATTGTTTTTAATAATTCATGGAGTATTGGCTTTCAGAAGCATTCTGTTTCCAAATTCTTTTGTAAATTCCTAGAAAGAACTCTTCAAAAAGATGTATTCATTTGGTCATTTGGTCATTTATTCATTAAACACTTATTAGCAACTGGTTTATGATAGGTACGATGCCAGGAATTGGAAACAAGAAAAAAAAATGATGTTTTTTGCCCAAAGATAAAACTCTGAATTTTAGAAACATAAAAATTTTAAGACTATTACATCTAATCTATTTATGAACAGATGGAGAAACTGAGGCCCAGAGAAAGGTTGCATGGCTTAAATTAGAATTAAATTTTAAAAACCTTATTTGATTTACAAAGGCAATTTGCTTTGAAATACTTTTGAAGCACCAAGTACTTCTTTTATATTAAGATTTTTTTTAATGTTCTAAAATTAACAAATAAGGTCAGTGCTCAATTTCCTGGGTCAATGCCACAGTGGTGCCCTTTGTTCTTGGAACCAGTCCATAGTCTGGCTTGGCAACTGAAAGACCCAATGACCTGCATTTGGCAATTAGTATAGGAGTTTTAGTGTCTACTAACTAAACATACTTTAGATGCTCATTTGCTCAGATACTGGGGGTAAACATTTTGCTATAGGATGTCACTATTTCTGTTAAACTCATTTTCAATATTTTGAGTTATATACTTCCATTCTTGAAATTTCAAACTAATAAGTCAGTAGTTTTTAATAATTTTAACCATAGAGAGTTCTAGCTGATTTTTTTTTTTGTCTTAAAAATTAGATACCACCTTTAATTATAGGAAAAACATTTTCATTTAATTAGATTTAACATGAACATTCTGGCCCCTGCTGGGAACTCTAAGAACTACATCACTTGTACTACCAATTTTTGTAAGGTCTAAGGACTTAAACTTGGAATTCAGTTTTATATATCTTCTCTCTTTTTTGAACATACAGAAATGTATTAAATAAAATCTATAAGTAAAGCTAAGGCTTTACTATTTTTGAGACTCAAAGTCTGTTAAATATTGGACATTTTTACATGACACATTGAATTTAAATTCATTGTAATTCAAATCTTCTAACTTAGGTTTAAATATGAAGAAATCTAATATTTTTCGTCTATACTCAAACTCAGAGGAGAAATCTGATGAGAGAACAGGTGAAATTTAAATACTTGGAAAAGTGTGGTAAAGACTCTACTTAGAATTTCATTTCATCAAATATCTATGGAACACCGAGTGTTTGGTTGTGGGTAGACACTGAGTATATTTATACAAAACATTGCCCGATCCCACTGGGTAATAGTTATAAAACAGCACCTCAGCAAGTGTGAAATTATGGAATGGAGTATGGACTGTAGGACAAACCAGGTTTCTTGGGTGTAGCCAGAATGATTTATGCATATGGGAGACAGGCTGGGAGGTGCTGGACAAATGGGAGACTAGAAACAAGATTATAAAACACTCTCTCCCCAAAACCTATGAATAAATAAATACTCTTGCCCAAACAGTCTCTACAAGCTCTCCGACTTTGGACAAATTAGGGACCATCATTTCCTTATCTGCAAAATGAAAATATTGATCACATTGTGAGGACAAAACGAGGTAATGTTAAGTGCCAAGAACAGTGCCTGATGCGAAGTACTTAATAAATATTAAATATTAAACTTAGCATCAACATGTAATAACAGAAATAACAGTAGTACCTAACAATAGGTATGTAATGTTAATTTGTATTAGAAATCTTTGCAAAATTGAAAATTTATCAATTGAAATTTTGTCAAGTGAGAGATGGGTATACAGTTGACTCTTGAACAATGCAGGGTTAGAGGCACTGACTCCCATGTAGTCTAAAAGCTGCATATAAATTTTGACCCCCCTAGAACTTAACTAGGAGCCTACTGTTGACCAGAAGCCTTGCCGATAACATACACAGTTCATTAATACATATTCTGTATGTTATTATATACAAATAATGTGTTATATACTGTACTGTATTCCTTCAATAAAGGAAGCTAGAGAAAAGAAAATGTTGAGAAACTCTTAAGAAAGAAAAAATATATTTACAATACTACTCTGTATTTGTCAAAAAAAATCTGTATAAATGGAGCTCCACAGTCCAAACCTGTGTTGTTCAAATGTCGGCTGTATATGATGTGCACAAGAGAAAGATCTAAAGCAACATGACTAAAAACCACAAAGAAAGGAGTGGGAAAAAAACACGCCAGGTAAGTGCGAACAAAAAGAAAGCTGGGGTCATGATACTAATCACAGACAGACTGAATTTAAGGCAGAAAGTTTAAAACAGGACAAATATGGAAATTTTATGCTGGTAAAGGATTTAAAGAAAGGATATTCCTTTCATCAATCTTAAAGCACTGAAAAATGTAATAAAGAAGAACCGCAGAATTACAAGGAAAAATGATCAGACATGAACTAGTAGTAGCCCACTTCAGTTAACTTCATGGATCAAGCAGTCAAAAGTTAGTAAGGGTATACCTGAACAACCAGGCCTGGAAAGTTGGCAAAATAAACATGGTGGTTGGAATCGATGGCATCAATGGAATCGATACCCTGTGAACTGAAAATCAATCTTATTTTTAAAACCCCACGAGACACTTACCAAATTGACTAAATATATTGGCCCCCACCCAAAAAATCTCTCAGTAGGGGTCGCCTGGGTGGCACAGCTGTTAAGCGTCTGCCTTCGGCTCAGGGCGTGATCCCGGTGTTGTGGGATCGAGCCCCACATCAGGCTCTTCCACTATGAGCCTGCTTCTTCCTCTCCCACTCTCCCTGCTTGTGTTCCCTCTCTCACTGGCTGTCTCTATCTCTGTCAAATAAATAAATAAATCTTAAAAAAAAAAATCTCTCAGTAGGTTGCAGTAATTAAAAATAATCCAGACCACGTTCTCTAATAATAATGTAATTAAGCAAAAATGAACAACCAAAATAAAAATCAACATCTCCACTACTCGGAAATACAAAAATTATTTAAAAGAAACTTTGGTATAAATTGAAGTAAAACTGATATGGCAGAATCTGTCCAAAATAATAATTAAAACACTATGTACAAAATAGTAATTAAAACATTATATCCCAAGAGCTATAGGATACAACTACCAGTGTGTTCAGCAGATATTCATAGCTTTAAATATGTGTTACTAAACCAGAAAACATGAAAATAGCAAACTATTTAACTCAAAAAAACTAGAAAGTGAACTACAAAATAGAGTATAAATTAAATCTTAAAAAGCAGAAGAAAAAGAAAAAGGTAAAATCAGAAATTGAGTCAGAAATAGCAAAGCAGTAGAATTAATACTAGGGTCTGTTTCCTTATGGAGAAAACAAATAATACACTAGCTAAGCTAATCAATATAAATAAGGCATGAATATTTTAAATTAAAAAAAAAAAGATTTACAGACACAGTGAGAGCATTAAAGAATTAAAAGAGTATATAGCTAAAGTATTATGCAAATACATGTAAAGACCTGCGTGAAACTGAGATGATTAAGATTTTTCTAGGGAAAACATAACAAAGGAAGAAAATGGAGTAATTACCAGAGAACTAGTCTCTGGAAAGTGCCAGTTTATAGAGGATTCTTCCAATTTTTCAAAGGACAGATAGTATTTTTCAAAATAGTGTTTTGAGGTGAGCATTTTTTTTACTTAAATATAGTAATATAAGGTATAATCTCATGGTAAAGGGCAAGAATTATTATGTGAAACTCTTGGTTCAATGTATATATTTTACCAGGTCCCCTTTGAAAGCTGCATTTCTTACTGTGAGTCACAATCAAAACACTCTGAAAGCCACTGTTCTCGAATTTTAATAAACTAAAGAATGAAAATAATTGAATATAGAAAGCTTACAAAAATGTTTAAGCTACCATAATACTGATGCTAACACCTGGCAAGAAAAGAATATTGACACAAAAATTTAAGTTAAATATTAGCAAGCAGAATTCTGCAGCGCTTTGAAAGAACAATATACTGGAGCCAACTCCAGTCATTCCAGCAGTGCAAACATGGTTCAATATCTGAAATCTATTAATATCTTTCAACATATTAATAGGCAAAAGGAGGGGAAAAACATGATTGTCTTAATAGATTCCTATAAAGCACATGACAGAATTTAAATAGAAATCCTTTCATTAGGACCATTCTTTATTAAAAACCTTTAGTAAAATATGAATAGATGGATATTTTGTTGAAGTGATAAACCAGCATTATCTTTAATGATAAAACACTATACATATCCTCATTAAAACCAGAAATTTGTTTAAGATACCCTCAATCATAACCATTATTTGTTATTTTTATGGAATTGTTAGCCAAGACAAGAAGATGAGATTGTAGAATAAGAGGCATAAATATAGAACAATAAAAGACAAATTGTCATTTTTGCAGGTGAAATAATTTAATGCCTGTAAAAAAATCTAAAAATCTCTTGATTTCAGCTCAACTCATGATCTCAGGGTCATGAGATTGAGCCCTCATCGGGCTCCACACTGGGCATGAACCTGCTTAAGATTCTCTCTCTCCCTCTCCCTCTGCCTCTCACTCCACTCGTGCTCTCTCTCTCTCTTTCTCGCTAAAAATAAATAAATAAATAAAAATCTAAAGAATCAACTGAAAAGAAGTATATGAATCAATTTAGTAAGGCGGCATGTTACAAAACAAATACACTCTGAAATCACAGATTTTTAAAAATAATTTTTATTTTGTTATATTAGTCACCATACAGTACATCCCCAGTGAAATCACAGATTTTCTTTATGCCAAAAATAATCAGCTAGAAAATATAATGAACAAAAAAAGATGTCATTCAAAGTAACAGCCAAAACTAAACAAAACCAAATAAAAACACCAAAGGAGAACTCAGCAAGAAGTATGTGTACTCTTTTTTTTTTTTTTAATGATTTTTTATTATATTATGTTAGTCACCATACAGTACATCCCCGGTTTCCGATGTAAAGTTCGATGATTCGTTAGTTGCGTATAACACCCAGTGCACCATGCAATACGTGCCCTCCTTACTACCCATCAATGTGTACTCTTTCATAGTAGTTCTTAACCCTGACTGGGGCTAAGCTCTTAACAAATGCATACCACCTGTGCTCCACACCAAACCAACTAAACCTTTAGTGGTAGGGCCTAGACATCTGTATTTTTCTTCCATCCAAGTGATTGTAAAATACTAGAATAAAGAACTACTGCTCCAAATGAAGAAAGTATTAAAACTCATAATAAATGGAAAAACACATCCTATTCATGAATGGGAAGACTCAATGTTGTATAAATGCCATTTTCTTTAGTCTATATATGCAATGTAATTTCCACTTAAAATAACAATCAGTTTTTGAACTTAAGAAATATTTCGGAGTAGCTAGGTAAATTTTGATAAGATAGGGGACTGACACTCATGGATATGTAAACATTTTAAGGACTGCTAATTTAAAATAGCATGTTATTGACAGAAAATGAAAATGTAGAGAAGTGACACAGAAAAAAAAGAGTGAAAAATACACCCCAGCATGTAAGAAAACTATGTGAGTGATACGAGTGTCATTTTTAAGTTAGGCCATTAAAAAAATGCATTATGTATTAGTATTGAGACAGACCAAAAGTCACGTGGACACCCAGCCACTAGACTGTAAACTCCATGAAAGCCGGGACAATTTCATATACAACAAAAATTTAAATCTCAAAAATGAAACCAGAAAAGCATGAGAAGAAAATGTGAGTGGTTTTTAAAAAAAAATTTAATGTAAAATTTAGAGTGGGTGTCATACAGTCTAAGCATATACATTCACGTGAATTTGAGGTTTTTCTTTGCCAAGATGGAAATTTAAAATTAACTGGTCACATTTATCAATCTTTTCTATGTAGGGCTTGAAAAATGGGCCTCGGTAAAAGTTTTTAATTTCAGCATTGCAAAGAAAACCCCAGAAAAAGTCATGCACAAAAAAAGGTCATGCACAATACAAAATATTTTCTAATTCTTGTGGCTATTTCCTTGACCAATTGGTTATTTACAAGTGTGTTGTTTAGTTTCCAAATATTTAGAGATTTTTCTAGATATATTTTTGTTACTGACTTCTAGTTTAATTCTGTTCTGATCAGAGAACATACTCTGTATGATTTCAATCCTTTTTGCATGCATTAAAGCTGGTATTATGACCCAGCAGATGACCTATCTTGGTGTATGTTTCACGAGCACTCGAAAAGAATGTGTATCCTATTGTTGTTGACCAAGGGATTCGATAAATGTCTATTGGGTCAAGCAGGGTTAAGTTTTACATATCCTTACTTATTTCTATCTACTTGTTCTATCGGTCACTAAGAGAGGAGTATTAAAGCCTCCAGCTATGATGATGGATATGACTATTTATCCTTTCATTTCTGTCGGTTTTTGTTTCATGTATTGTGAAACTGTGTAATTGGATGCATACGTATTTAAAATCATAATGCTTTCATGATGAATTAAATGGACTATTTTATCATTATGCAATGTTCCTCTTTATCTCTGGTAATATTTCTTCTCTCAGAATCTGCTTTGTCTGATATTTATAGCCACTCCACCTTTCTCAGGATTAGTGTTTGCAATGTACATCTTTTTTTATCCGTTTATTTTCGACCTGTATCTTTATTTTTATTTGTCTTAAAAATGTTTAATTCCGGTAAACATATCGTGTTAAATTAGTTTCAGGTGTACCATCTAGTGATTCAACAATTCTATACATGACTCAGTGCTCATCGTGTAGGTGTGCTCTTAATCCCCCTCACCTACTTCACCCATCCTCCCACCCACCTCCCCTCTGGTAACCATCCGTTCTCTACCGTGAAGAGTTTGTTTTTTGGGTTGTCTCTTTTTTTTTTTTTTTTCCATTTTTTTTTTTTTTTAAATTCCACATATGAGTGAAATCCTATGCAATTTGTCTTGACTTTTAAAATCCTTATCTGCAGATTCCATTACCTATGTCTTTTTTTGTGTGTATGTCTGTTGACTGTTTTTTCTCCTGATTATGAGTCAAATTTTTTTTACGCATTTGTATATCTGGTAATTTTTTATTGGGTGTAGGGAATTGTAAATGTTCTGTTGCAGAATTTTTGAATAGTTTTTTCTTCTTTGACAGCGTTAAGTTGGCTCAAACGAGTTGTTAGGGTACTTGGAGATCAGCCTGTTGTTTTTGAGGCTGACTTTCAAGCTTTGCTGGTGTGGGTCTACAGTAGCCTCTATACCAGGCCTAGTTTAGTCCAATGACTAAGGTATAACTTAGGTCTTTTAGTGCCCTAAGTGTTCAATCATTCTTTCCATTCTGGCTGGTCAGAACTTAGAGCCTTCTGTGATCTTCAAGAATGTTCAACTTACAGCTCCCCAGGGAGTCTTTGCCTGGCCCTTAAAGTGTCGCTCTGTTGACTTATGGCCTATTTTAGATTCAAGGGAACCCTGTGCAGACTTCCGGAGTCTTTCTGTGCATAGCTCCCTCCTCTCTGGCACTCTGCCCCACAACATCTAGTGTCCTTAGCCTCCCCAATTTCTGTTTCCTCAACTTAGCAAAATTATTGTAGTCTCTTCCCTTCTCTGTAATGTGATCCAAGATGTACCTCATTGTTACAGCAGGAAGACAAGTTCAGTACCAAATAATCAAATGTGGCCTGAGGTGGTAGTCCCCATAGAAGACAAATATAGCAAAGGGAAAATGAAACAATGATGACATTGTTTGATGAAAAAGGCTAAATTTCTTGTTACCTTCAATCCAGAACTCTTAAGAATAAGAAAAAATTAAACAACCCAGTAGAAAAATGACAAAAAATAAATACTAATTTCTAATAAACCTATAAAAGATGTCCAACTTATAAGTAAAAATACAATTAAAATATCAATTAAAATATCATTTTTCATTCAAGTATTAGGATGAACACAGGAAAACAGCCCCCTCCTTCCCTTTTGGTGAGAGTGTAAATTTTAATTTTTACCCACTCTGCAGGACAATTTGGCACTCTCTTTCAAAATTTTAAATACATTATCCCCCTTTGACCCAGCAATTCTATTTTCTAGGATTTGCCCTCAGATGAATATAATATTGAAAAGTTGGAAGTAATGTACATGTCTAATAATTAAAAATAAATTATGGTATCTCTAAGTAGATCTATACATATATACTGGTGTAGAAAGATGACTGAAATATACTGTATATACTAAGTAGAAAAAGCAAATTTTAGAATGGAAGAAATTTTATAACTATGAAATAAAGTTATATACATTATATGTATGCTTTCTCCATAGATATTTCATCCAATCCCATGACCTTTAATATCAAATATTTGTTGATGTTTGCTCCAGACTCATATTCAACAGTCTACTTTACATCCCTGTTGGATAGGATTTTCCAATTTAACATGGCCAAAACAGATGTCCTGATTTACCAATTCTCTCCATAGTCTTCTCCATTTCAGTATATGGCACCAGCATTGAGCCACTCGTTCATGTCAAACACCTGGGAGTGAAAGAATTTTTCTCATTAAGCTCCCCACTCCACACCATTCAGTAGGAATAAAGGAGTCAGAAAGCTGGAAATTTAATAGAGTATTTCCTGGTTGTAGGACAATGAAACAGCTACCATTTTTTAAATTAGCAATAAATTAGTCACTATATCAGGAAATTTATATACATATTATCTCATTTAACCCTCACAAAACTCTATAAAGCAAGGGTTATTTCGACATTTATTATAGTGTAAAATTTCAGGTGATAATGCTTTAGTGAAAAACGAGCCGTGTGTGTACGTGTGTGTGCATGTGAACTTATGTATAAATTCTCTTGTGCTTCTCTTTGTTTTAGCATATAGGTCCTGCCAGAATATGGTTACCAGGTAATGTAGATATCCTAAGAACACCAGTTCGGTCCCAAAGTAGGTGCCAGTGGACGCATAGTAGGTACTTCCCGTGAAGTGTTGATTCTCATAGCGGGTATGTGTGGAGATCCTTATATTGCCACTTCTTCACCAGTTCACATTCTATGTACAGAATCCATTCTTCCTCAGTTACATAAAAATTTTACTTCTTTCTCAGTTGTACAAAAAATTTTTTTTTAAAGATTTTATTTATTTATTCGACAGAGACAGAGACAGCCAGCGAGAGAGGGAACACAAGCAGGGGGAGTGGGAGAGGAAGAAGCAGGCTCATAGCAGAGGAGCCTGATGTGGGGCTCGATCCCATAACACCGGGATCACGCCCTGAGCCGAAGGCAGACGCTTAACCGCTGTGCCACTCAGGCGCCCCTCAGTTGTACAAAAATATTAGCTGTCTTTATGTCCAGAAGGATGTACTTTTTTAAAATAAATGCTTTCAGTGTGATATATTAGCCGAATCACAAGAGGATTTTGAAAATTCATTTTATCAGGTGCTGTGCTAAGTACCAGTAACAAAGAAATTAATAAAAACATGGTACCCCTGATGACCTTACACTCCGGTGTGGGAGACAGACTCGTAAGCAGATATATTAAAGTAGAAGGTGGTAAGTGCTCTTCTGAGGATTGAGCAAAGAGCTGTCAGTGCAAAAGCACATCAGACTGCCTGAAGGAGTCAAGAAGGTTTAACAGAATAGGTGACATTTGAGCTAGATCTTGAAGGATGGGCAAGAGCTTGCCAGGTGGATGAGATGATCTCTATATAAAGTGCCTAGTACAGGGCCAGGCACTTGGTAAGACCCAATAAATGTTAACATCTAGTTCGAGCTGGGGAAGTGTCCAGGCAGAGGACACAGGTCAGTTCAATTCAAGGAACACTTATTGAGGACTTTGTATATGTCAGGCTGTCTTCCAGGTTCTTCAGCCCTATGTGCCAGGCACATCCTGTGAAGACAGATAATTACACAAGGGTCTGGTGTGAGCCATGTTCAGATCTACTATTTATAGATTTTGCTCTCAAGATGGAGCAGGGATGTTTGTTTTAACACTGCTGACACATTTCATCTTGTTTGCAAGCCCCTACTACAACAGTATTGACAGCACTGAGGTGTAAGCAGCTAATGACTGTTCTAGACTCAATTTCATGAAGGCAGTGGTGACAGCCTAGCCTGTCTTCCCCCTGTGTTTGGGGCCACTTTGATTTTCACTTGGGTCAGGTCCAAGTAACAGCTCATCCCCATAGCAAGGATGGAAGAATCCAGATGCCTGCATTTCTGTTCCAGCTCAATGACCCAGTAGGTTCAACTTGCCCTCTCTTCAATAAGATCCTTTATCAAAACTAACCACCAAATCTTGATGTTTATTCTATAGCAGAGTAGGAAGTTTTATAAATAGAATCTATACTGTTACCTGAATTTTTATATTAAAACAGAACCTATACCTTTCTGTGTCTAAAATAGAACATTTCTAAATGTAAGGAACATTCCATGATTGCTTTCTTTCTTTTTTTTTTTTTAAGATTTTATTTATTTATTTGACAGAGAGAGAAAGCACAAGTAGGCAAAGCAGTAGACAGAGGGAGAGGGAGAAGCAGGCTCCTGGCTGAGCAGAGAGCCCGATGTAGGGCTCAATCCCAGGACTCTGGGATCATGACCTGAGCCAAAGGCAGACGCTTAACCAACTGAGCCACCCAAGCACCCCTATGATTGCTTTCAATAGCAGTTTTACTAGCATAGCCTGGTTACAAATAATAGAAGGAATATGCCAAATGTTCCACAATTTATTTAATTCTCACAGCAATTCTGTATTATAGGAATTATCTTAACTATTGTACAAATTAGGAAACTAAGGCACAGAACATTAAACTTACCTTAAACTAAAAATGGTAGTGCTAAAATTTGAAACCAAGTCTATCAAACTCCCACCCCACTGTCTTTCCTCTATAGCAGTGTCCAATCTTAATCCTACCATTTACTGTTCTTCCACCTTACTCCAGACACAATGTGAGATGCTCAAATATGTTCTCTCTAATCCTCACGAATTTTCTTTCATGCAATATTTAAAGTAATTGAGTACCTTGGTAGGAGTCACAGCCAGCAAGTTACAGATCTCGATTTCAAGCTTGGGTCTGAGACTTGGAAGCCTGCTTTCTTTCTATTATACTACACAGTGTTCTCCACCCTAGAGTACCTTGGAATCAAATGGCTAACTTGGAAAAAAAAAAAAAAAAAAAAGTACTACCCCGGAGAGTCTAACTTAATTGGTCTGGAGCAGAGCCCTGGTGATTTAAAGCTTCTAGGTGATTATAACGTGCTATTTGGTTTCTGACCACAGCTCTCAAAAGTTAAAGTGAGTAGGAAGCTTGAGGTAAGGCACAGTTTCATTTAGCATGGTAAATTGTTGGAAATGCCACTTAGATTATTTTTAAAGTGATTGTATTTTTGTAGAAAGTTCTGAAGAGCAGAGAGGAAGTAACAGGGGATTTGGAGTAAGAATGACCTTGCTTTGGTTTGTTTTTTGTTTTTTTAAGATTTTATTTATTTAAAATAAAAGGGGGGGGCACACCAGAGCAGGGGAGAGGAGCAGAGGAAGAAGGGCAAGCGGACTCCCCCGCTGAGCACCCCCGCCCTCGACATGGAGCTCGATCCCAGGGTCCTGGGATCATGACCTGAGCAGAAGGCAGACGCTTAACCAACTGAGCCACCCAGGCGCCCCAAGAATGACCTGCCTTTGGACCATAACTTTGACCCTCTCTTGCTGAGTGACGCTTGGCAAGTTACTCAGCATTCTGCAAAATACTGATGTGAAAGAAGTAGGTGTCCTTGCGAAGAGGATCCTCATCTTGGAATAAACGAAGTGAGTGCTGCTTTCGGTGCCGTCCTGAAGCTCTTACACACAAAATGCATGGAAAGGGTCTTGGGAAAACTCTTTAGTTTTTCTAGTCAACCTGGCTCTGCTCTTTTTTTTTTTCTTTAAAGATTTTATTTATTTATTTGACAGAGACAGAGACAGCCAGCGAGAGAGGGAACACAAGCAAGGGGGAGTGGGAGAGGAAGAAGCAGGCTCCCAGCGGAGGAGCCTGGATAGCGGAGGAGCCTGGATAGCGGAGGAACCTGATGTGGGGCTCCATCCCAGAACGCCGGGATCACGCCCTGAGCCGAAGGCAGACGCTTAACCGCTGTGCCACACAGGCGCCCCGGCTGTATTCTTTTTTTGAAGGCCACTGACTTTATAGATTCTTAACATTTTACAAAAACAGTGACTGTTCTGCCGATAAAAGGAGCCAAATTGCAATAAAACAGACCAGGTAAGTGTGGAGGTGAGGGAAAGGGCCAGGAATCCGCTCTGAAAAGCTGGTAGTTGTTAACATGAAACTGGTAGGAGGGAGACGCATGCAAGAGTGAGAATTTAAAAAAAAAACTAAAATGGTGAAGGTGAGGGGCGAGTACTCCCCAGGGTCTTCAGAATACATCAGAGGTGAGTGACAACAGCAATTTGTTCTTTTGTAGGAGGAGTCCCCACTGGGCCTCAAACTCTGGAGTCTCAAGGCTGGGGCTAGGGACTGGGGGCTCCTGAGAGAGCATCACAGGTGGCGCTGCTCTTGAGAGCATCCAAAGCAGTCCTGGGACTGCTTACGGTTGGCACCACATGTGCCCTTCAGCCATTCCCAGAAAGCCCATGTTCTGCCTCCCTGTGCCGAACATTCCCCAAACCACCAGGACTCTCTTGCAACTACGCAGGAGTGATTCCTTGACTGCCAGACCACATGGCATCACTGGGAGGTGACCAGGAGAGGATGATTCCCTTTTAGCCAATGCCAGGGTGGGTGAGGGGCGAAGGGGAAGGATATCTATTTTTTTAATTGATTAGTCTGTTTTTTAACTTTCAGTATAATTAATGTACAGTGTCATAATTAGCTTCAAATGTACAATAGAGCGATCCAACAATTCTATTCATCACTGTAAGTATACTCTTAATCCACAACTATTTCACCCATTCCTCCCTCCTCTCTCCTCCAACCTACCTCTCCTCTGGTAACCATCAGTTTCCTCTCTATAGTTAAGAGTCTGGTGAGGTGGGGGCGCCTGGGTGGCACAGCGGTTAAGCGTCTGCCTTCTGCTCAGGGCGTGATCCCGGAGTTCTGGGATCGAGCCCCACATCAGGCTCCTCTGCTGAGAGCCTGCTTCTTCCTCTCCCACTCTCCCTGCTTGTGTTCCCTCTCTCGCTGGCTGTCTCTATCTCTGTCGAATAAATAAATAAAATCTTTTTTTTAAAAAAAAAGAGTCTGGTGAGGTGTTTTGTTTTTTGTTTGTTTTTGTTTGTTTTGTTTCTTAAATTCCACATATGAGTGAAATCATATGGTCTTTTTCTTTCTCTGACTGATTTCTCTCACTTAGCATTATACCCTTTAGATCCATCTATGTTGTTGACAAGGGTTCCTTTTTCTCCACATCCTCACCAGCACTTGTTTCTTGAGTCTCTGATGTTCGCCATGCTGACAGGTGTGAGGTGCTGTCTCACTGTGGTGTGGATCTGCTGATTAGTGATGTTGAGCATCTTTTCAAGTGTCTGTTAGCATCTGTAAGTCTTCTTTGCAGAAATGCCTGTTCATCTTCACATTTTTTTATTAGATTATTTGGGTTTTTTTGGTGTTAAGTTGTATAAGTTATTTATATATGTTGGATACTGTTTATTGGTTGTGTCATTTGCAAATATCTTCTCCCATTCTATCGATTGTCTTTTAGTTTTATTAATTATTTCTTTGGCTGTGCAAGAGTTTTATATTGTGATGTGATCCCAATAGTTTATTTTTGCGTTTGTTTTCCTTGCCTCAGGAGACATACCTAGAAAAAATGTTGCTGTTGCTGATGTCAGAGAAATTACTGCCTGTACTCTCTTTTAGGATTTTTCTGGTTACAGGTCTCATTTTGAGTTTTAATTCACTTTGAGTTTATTTTTTTATATGTATAAGAAAGTGATCCATTTTCATTCTTTTGCATGTAGCTGTCCAGTTTTCCCAACACCATTTGTTGAAGAGACTTTTTCCCCATTGCATATTCTCATCTCCCTTGTCATAGATAAATTGACCACGTAAATGTGGGTTTATTTCTGGGCTCTGTATTCTGTTCCATTGATCTAAGTGTCTATTTTTGGACTGGTACCATACTGTTTTGATTACTACAGCTCTGTGGTATATCTTGAAATCTGGGATTGTGATATTTCCAGTTTTGTTCTACTTTTTCAAGATTGTTTTGGCAACTTGGGGTCTTTGTGGTTTCATTCAAATTTTAGGATTATTCCAGTTCTGTAAAAAAATGCTATTAGAATTTTTGATGAGGATTGCACTGACTATAGATTGCTTTAGGTACAATAGACATATTACAATATTTGTTCTCCCAATCCATTAGCATGGAATATTTTTCCATTTGTTTGTGTCATCTTTAATTTCTTTCATACAATGTTTTATAGTTTTCAGAGTACAGGACTTTAACCTCCTTGGTTAAGTTTATTCCTAGGTATTTTATTATTTTTGGTGCAAATGTAAATAGGATTATTTTCATAATTCTCTTTCAGCTACTTCATTATTAGTGTATAGAAATGCAACAGATTTCTGTGTGTTGATTTTTTTTTTAATCCTGCAGCTTTACTGAATTCATTTATCAGTTCTAGTAGTTTTTTGGTGGAGACTTCAGGGCTTTCTATATATCATAGCATCTGCAAAGAGTGAAAGTTTTACTTCTTCTGTACCAATTAAGATGCCTTTTATTCCTTTTTCTTTTCTGATAGTTGTGGCTAGGACTTCCAGTAATATGTTGAATAAAAGTGGTGAGAGTGACCGTCCTTATCTTGTTCCTGATCTCAGCAGGGAAAACTCTCAATTTTTCACCATTGAGTATGATGTTACCTGTGGATTTTTCATATATGGCCTTTACTATGTTGAGGTATGTTCCCTTTAAACATAAGGGGAAGGATATTTTTAATGTCTCAGATTAGACTGGAAATGTATTTTGTAATAGAAACAACGTCTGGATGATTATTAGTTTTCTTGGTTATTTAAGTAAAGCCTACTCATAATACAGAAATATACTGTATTTTATATTCAGATAGGACTGTATTTCAGTAAACTTTTGTGTCAAATAGGCTTGAGGAATTATATGGAAGTATAAACATCTTTTATAACATTGTTTCTATGAAAACTATGGTGTCAGTATTTGGGACTCTAAGAACTATCTTCTCTCCTCTCTGACTCCGCTTAACAAATACAGTGCCCACTGTTCATCTAATGAAAAGAGAATGAGGCAGCTCAAAAAATGCTGTGTGCTGTCTGGAGTTTAGCAGAATTCTTTTAGTTATGATTTTAAGTTCACAATATACTTGAGGTTGAGAACTAATTCTTTCCTTCATTTGTGTCTCTCTTCTCAAGCAACCTATCATATAGTATGAACATACAGTAGACATTAACATATTCTTAGATTATATCTGAAAACAATAATGACCTCACTGTCAGTGGAAAAACAGGACACTGGAGGTCCATACCCTGAAGTGACAAAATGTTCCACAAATCATTATTTATTGTTTCCTGGAATCGGGTGCCTTTCGATGACAACATTTAGGAAACTAAGTGACTGTTACAGTAAAATACCATGGTGGAAATTATGAGTTTAAGTAAGGGCTTGGGGGTGGTTCTGATTGCACCAGAAAGCTTACATAAAGAAAATGACAAACTCAGGGATTTATATTGTTAGCTCAAGGCACTGTCAGAGAATCAGAAAGCTTCCTTGACAACCCCCCCCCCAAAAAAAGCCTTATTTCTTGTATCAATGGATCTGAGTTACCAAAAATCAAACCTACATTTGATTTTGCAGCTTTATGCATTACAATGTAGACGTTCTAAGCACCAGTTGGAAGCATGGGATCGCCAGAATAGGTATACTTGGGTAGGTTCTAATGGTGTTTACTGGTAGTTCTAATCCAGCTACCTTGAATCCCCAAATCCCACTGAGTCTTAGCTGTCAGTAGAAACAGTCTTTCTTCCTCTGTCTGATAATCTTTCTCTTTGCCTGATAACCTGTTATAATATTACCTGAAGTGGTCAATTTGCCAGAGGGTGATGAATCTCCTTTAGGTCAATCCCCACTAGTTCTCATTGCCTCCAGACCCAGGCCCATTTCATAACTAGATTCAAATCCTGGAATACCTCAGGGAAGAAGAGGAAAAGAGAAAAACTAAACAATAGGCATGATTACAGTCCTCATTTCTATATAGTTGATTCTACTCTATAATTAGTATCAGTTGCCCCGGTCAATACAGTATTTGCAACTCCTTTCTTTCGCTGCCCTTACACTGTTTCCACTGTCAGCTAACACTTTAGCTAGCTGTGATTACTTATCAGTTACAGTGACCTAAACTTTCATTCCTGAAAGATCTGAACCATTAGTGGCTCTTGCTTGGCTTGGGTTGCTCTAGTCTTCTAGTAACTTTTACCACGGACATGGGAGTATTAAGACTTGCCCAGAGAATCCCTGGACCTCCAGACATAGTCCTCCCTCTCTGCTGTATGGTACCAACCCTTTTCCTACTTTATGATCAGGATCGGTTGCCCCATCCAATACAATAACCCCCTTCTTTGCTTGTTGGTTCAGTGATATGAAGAAGCGAAAGTGGCTAATGTGGCCATCTCATATCCCATTCGATGGAGCCCTTCTGGTATTTCTTAGGGAAAATATTCCTCCCTTGGAAACTAAAAACACAACATTGTGGAGATAAAACAAAAGTTGCACAAGTTAGGTGATTAGGAATTACAATGAAGGAGCCTACTTCTACATTTTGGTCCTTAGGGCTAAGTATGGTGGCTATGGAAGAAATAGCATTATATATTGATTGCTGGCTCAGGAAATATAGTATAACTTGTGTGACTTCTCTCCAGTCCCACATGTAGCAATGTAATGAGCTGTCAATAGAGCATTCCACCATTTTATCAAACCAGCTTATTCATAAGAGCATGATCTATGTCTTCAACTCTAATTCTTTTTTTAAAAGATTTATTTATTTATTTTACAGAGAGAGAGCATGGGGGCAGGGAGAGGGGCAGAGGAAGAGGAAGAGAAATCCTCAAGCAGACTCCCTGCTGAGTGTGGATCCTGAAACAGGGCTCGATCCCAAGACCCTGAGATCACGAGCTGAGCCAAAATCAAGTCAGACGCTTAACTGACTAAACCACCCAGACACCCCCAACTCTAACTCTTTAAGTAGAGTTTCTTAGTCAAACAATATTTTATTGGATGCCAGGAAAGCGAACAAGACAGTCCCTAAGTCCATGAATGATGGTGCTAGCAGAACCATTATAGGCAAAGAAGTTAAATCCATACCCAAGTTAAGTGTCCTGTCCTCTATGATGATAGAGGTTCAAGATAATCCAGCGGGTTCTGGAATCAGTGCCATTTTAGGAACTTAGTCCCTGATATAGGTGAGATAGGCACTCATCAGTGACAGTAGCCAGATCAGCCTTGCTGAAGGAAAGCCTACCTTCTTAAGCCCACACTGTTGCCATTACGTTCCTGAGCCTAGTGTATAAGCCCCATAGTGGCTGGGAAAGGCAGCAACTGACATCCACAGGATTTGTCATATTGCTTTTCTTGATTACTGAGAACCTTTTTCAGTGGATGTCTTTTATTAAGTATTTATATGGGACACAAATATCTTCATTCTACTCACTCTGAGAGGCCCATCCATATAACTCTTTTTCAGATCTTCTTTTAATCAGACTGCAATCCCATTTTTTTCAGCCCCTGACTTGTTTTTTCAAGCCCTTGTGTTTTCAAGCCTCCTTGTCCAAATAGCCACTTGCCCATGAATCAATGTAGATCTCTACTTCTGTCTCTCTTTCTGCAAGGAAAGTGGGCAATCAGGTTTTAACATGTACATCATGAAGTCTTCCACCCTGAGGCCTTGCCATCTTCCACAGGTGCAGAGTAGGGCTTTGCAGTGTCACCACTGGTCATGAAACCGATAAACCTCTATAACCTTTCTAGTCTTATTGGGGCAAACTTCTATCTTGTTCTAGCTGCAAACTTCTATTCTTCTACCATGTTCTCTTTCCTTGAAACTCTTCTCTTCTTTCCTTCGCTAGGACTCCTAACATAATCTTTTCTTTAAACGATAAGAAGAATTTCTGAAACCTCAGATAGCTTAAGATTTCCCCATGCAAAAAAATTCCAGAAGCGGGGGCCTGGGTGGCTCAGTAGGTTAAGTGTCTGTCTCTTGGTTTCAGCTCAGGTCTTGATCTCAGGGTCGTGAGACTGAGCCCCATGTTGTGCTCCGTGCCTAGCACGGAGTCTGCTTGAGATTCTCTGCCTCTCCATCTCCCCCTGCCCCTCCCCCACTTGCACACACTCTATCAAATAAATAAATAAATAAATTTCAAGAAGTAAAGGCATAGAAAAGAATCTGGCTACCTGCTTAAATAGTTGGAGAGGAAAAAAATTACAAAGAAATCATGAAAATAATATCTCAAAAACTATCCTGCACATAATTCTTTGTTTTTCAAAGCTCCTTTGAATGTTTTATTTGCTCCTCACTGAGACGCTGTGAAGTAAGTATAGGTAATACTATTACGCCCATTTTAAAGATGACACAACTGAAATGTAGGAGTAAAGTGGCTTTGCCAAAAGTTCCATAACTGCCTAAGGATATAACCAGGGGACCAGAGTTTTGCTTTCTAGTACAATGACAGGAGAATCAATGCACAAACCCCATGGTCATGATATCCTGGGGGAACTCTGATTATGGAGTAGAAAGAGAGAGATGTTGATTGATAGAAAACAGATAAAGCAGCAAAGGGCACTAAGGAATGGGTACCCCCAGTGCACTGAGGGTAGGAACCAGTCAGGCTTTCCAGAAAATCTTGATATTAACCATTGCCGCTGTGTTATTTTTGTTTTGTCCTTTTTCTTAGTACTCTATCAAGAGTTTTTTAGAGGTAAAGAATAGGGAAAGACATAAAAAGCATACTCAAACCTAAAGAAATATTTCAAAAAGATCAAAATAGCAGAGATGGGGAACGCAGGTAACCTAGTGAATGTAGACAACTTAACATTCCAAAAATAAATTTGTGTCTGATATGAAGTTATATAAACTTAAAAGCCAGAGAAGAAAGAAAGAAAAAAAAAACCTGCCATGTTGGTATCAATTAGAAATTTTTCTTTTCAGCAAAATTGAGTCTTCATTGGTCAAATCAAATGAAGAGTTTATTTTAAAACCCATGTAAGTTCCTGAGGTTTTCTTGCCCTCCTCGTTTTGTGGGTTACGGACACTTTTGTTTGTTGTGACATAAAACTCCATCTGTGTAAACAGGACCAAGAACTGGGTAGATGTCTTTATTTCCTGGTAATCCCAGTTCTGTGAACTAAAGAGAGTCACTTAACCTCTCTGGACCAATTCTGTTTAATCAGCTATGAATTAAAGAGATAATGCTGCATATTCTCTAAGCCTCTTCTAACTTTTAAATACAATTATTCTATGAAAACTGTTTTTGTCCTTACACAGCCCTGATTTGGCTTGAATTTAAAAAAAAAAAAAGCTCCAGCAGGGGTCACTATTGTCACATTGTGCCCTAAATCCAATTCTCTTTTATGTTGTGGTTTAAGGTTACACCCACCCTTTGTCTCGATTTTCTGTTTGAGACTACATAGAGCCTCTTAGTACCCAGATGTTACCTGAATTGATTTTCAAATGTACGTAGAAAACCCACTGCAAATGTTCTCTCGTTCTGTTTCTTTTTATTTTCTTTCTTTATTTTTCCTGTCCTTGGAGATCATTTATCCCCATTGACTCTGGGGTTCTTTAGGAGAATTTATTTTATCTAATTAACTACATTAGATTTTTTCACCTCTGAGAATTGTGATGAATATAAAATATTGTATATTTCTTTAAATATATGATATGAAAACAATACATAAAATCAACCCTGTCCTGAAGCGTTGTTTTTTGTTTGGGGGTTTCTTTGGTTTTTTGTTTGTTTGTTTTTTGATCTGTGAACAACTCAAAAATGTGTTTAGCTTCTTTAGAACCCACCCATACCTGAGAACTCTAAAATTCTATTAATTGCTTCTACTCTTCCATAGTTATTTTTACTGTGTATATGAAACCATGAAAGGACTGGTTTATATATCCAAGAGAAGAGTAAGGGTTTTGATGACAGCTCTATTTTCAAACATCCTAGTGTCAGATTACAACCTAGTAACTGTACATATAACATGAAGGGTTGAGGATCACTGTGTCCATGATGCTAGAAGGTAGCTATCCAAAAAAGTCAGTGTTACTTCCAGAAAGTCATAGGGTTCCCCCAGAATCCTAAATTTTAGGATTAAGTCCTTAGTAGTCTTAAACCCTAAATCTTAGGACTTCTTAGAACTCCGGTTCTATTTAGGACTACTCCAAAGGGGTCCAGTCTGACTTAAACCTCTCCCCAAACTCCATATATTTATACAAAACCTAACAGTATATTAGGAACCAAAGAAAGTTAACTTTTTATACTATGTAGAGCCGTGTCTCTGGTTCTTTGGCCCAATGTATGTGGCATCCCTATCATGACTCTACTTAGCCCAAAGTAGTTCTTAACAGGTATATGGTGGCCCATTTAATCTCATTCTCCCCTTTTCCTCCTTATACATACCCACCTGTCCCTTTGACAAAGATTGATATTGCCCCTCTCAATGGCAACACTAGCTGCTGCTGCCATTTCCAATATGACCATTTTAAAATTCTAGTCTAGGCAGGTAATTGGGCCTTCCAGGGTCTCCTTCCACAGCTAATCAGGATGGGCTGGTGACAAATACAGTGAAAGCAATGGTATGTGGCTCCGGAGACAAGGTCATGAAAAGCATGACAGCTTGTGCCTCGGCCTCTTCGATTGTTTGCTGTTGGGGGAGCCAGCTGTCATTCTTCCATGAGTCCTGTGGCCAGGAACTAAGGCCTCCTAACAATAGCCAGCACCAACTTGCCAGCCACAGCAGTAAGCACCTTGGAAGCGGATTCTTCCCAAGTGGACTGAGTCCTCTCCCCTCTCCCAACTTCTGCAGGGCAGCCTTCTTTACTCTGCTTGTAGATAGCCTCCATCAACCACCTTGGTTCTGATTTTACGTGGCTGGACTTACTCAATGGCCACACCTAACTGATCAAATTTCTGTTGAGATGCATTCCAGCCTGGGTCAGGTACCCAGGAATACCTCCTCTGTGGTTGGTATTGGAGCTACATAGTACAGACAGCTGCGATGCAAAGGTAGAAGGCAGCCTTCAGGGAAAGGTGTATGAGATGAACGGTCCTGCAAGTGGCTTCTCCCAGTGTCCCACGCTACTTCTCCACTTAGTGTGAGTACTTCTCTTGGAACGGTGCTTAGCAAGCTGTAATCTAATGACCTGCTTATTGTCAGGTATTCACTCTATTCTATAGGCTTCCTAAGGGCACAAACTCTGGCCTATTACAGATGTGTCCCCAGCCTAGCACAATAACTGACACTTAGTAGGTAGTAAAAAAAAAAAAAAAAAAAAAAAAAGTTGAAAGTGTGTCCTTTAGGAAAAGACTTTGGTATTTTTTTTAATGATTTTTTGTTATATTATGTTAGTCACCATACAGTACATCCCCGGTTTCCAATGTAAAGCTCGATGATTCATTACTTGCATATAACACCCAGTGCACCATGCAATACGTGCCCTCCTTACTTCCCATCACCGGTCTATCCCATTCCCCACGCCCCTCCCCTCTGAGGCCCTCAGTTTGTTTCTCAGAGTCCATAGTCTCTCATGTTTCATTCCCCCCTCTGATTACCCCCCTTTCTTTATCCCTTTCTTCCCCTACTGATCATCCTAGTTCTTATGTTCCATAGATGAGAGAAATCATGATAATTGTCTTTCTCTGCTTGACTTATTTCACTTAGCATTATCTCCTCCAGTGCCGTCCATGTTGCAGCAAATGTTGAGAATTCGTTCTTTCTGATAGCTGAGTAATATTCCATTGTATATATGGACCACAGCTTCTTAATCCAGTCATCTGTTGAAGGGCATCTCGGCTCCTTCCATGATTTGGCTATTGTGGACAATGCAGCTATGAACATTGGGGTGCATATGGCCCTTCTCTTTACTACGTCTGTATCTTTGGGGTAAACACCCAGTAGTGCAATGGCTGGGTCATAGGGTAGTTCAATTTTTAACTTTTTAAGGGACCTCCACACTGTTTTCCAGAGTGGCTGTACCAACTTGCATTCCCACCAACAATGTAGGAGGGATCCCCTTTCTCCACATCCTCTCCAACAATTGTTGTTTCTTGCCTTGTCTATNGACTTTGGTATTTTTACTGCTTAGTTGCTACCACATTAATAGATGAACCAACTACACGATTTGAGAAATGAATTTTTATTTAGTATTCCCAAGAATGGGAAATACTTATGGAAGTTCAATGATGTATTATATTTATTTTTTTAAATAATTTTTATTATGTTAGTCACCATACAGTATATCCTTAGTTTTTGATGTAAAGTTCCATGATTCATTATTTGCGTATAACACCCAGTGCACCATGCAATA
>NC_048219.1:156135946-156195013 GCF_002007445.2 Ailuropoda melanoleuca
AGTCCATAGTCTCTCATGTTTCATTCCCCCTTCTGATTACCCCCCTTTTCTTTATCCCTTTCTTCCCCTACCGATCCTCCTAGTTCTTATGTTCCATAGATGAGAGAAATCATATGATAATTGTCTTTCTCTGCTTGACTTATTTCACTTAGCATTATCTCCTCCAGTGCCGTCCATGTTGCAGCAAATGTTGAGAATTCGTTCTTTCTGATAGCTGAGTAATATTCCATTGTATATATGGACCACAGCTTCTTAATCCAGTCATCTGTTGAAGGGCATCTCGGCTCCTTCCACGATTTAGCTATTGTGGACAATGCTGCTATGAACATTGGGGTGCATATGGCCCTTCTCTTCACTATGTCTGTATCTTTGGGGTAAATACCCAGTAGTGCAATGGCTGGATCATAGGGTAGCTCAATTTTTAACTTTTTAAGGGACCTCCACACTGTTTTCCAGAGTGGCTGTACCAACTTGCATTCCCACCAACAGCGTAAGAGGGATCCCCTTTCTCCACATCCTCTCCAACATTTGTTGTTTCCTGCCTTGTCAATTTTTCCATTCTAACTGGCATAAGGTGGTATCTCAATGTGGTTTTGATTTGAATGTCCCTGATGGCTAATGATTTTGAACATTTTTGATTATTTGTTTCTTGTGTAGAGTTTTGAGAAGTTCTTTGTAGATCTTGAATACCAGTCTTTTATCTGTAGTGTCATTTGCAAATATCTTCTCCCATTCCATGGGCTACCTCTTAGGTTTTTTTTACTGTTTCCTTGGCTGTGCAGAAGCTTTTTATCTTGATGATATATTATATTTAAAAAGAAAATTTTTAAATGCTATGCAAATCAGACAGTTTATCGGTGGTACGTTTGCATTCAGGGGATAGAGGTTAAATTTAACTCTGAAAGACCAAAGAAAATATTACCAGAATTTCCAGTTTGACATCTTATATATGAATTTACTTCTTTCTAACACCACAATATTTTGAAAGTAATTTGAAGGAATTTTAAGCTGTACTGAAATATGTTACAAGTGACCTACTTTTGAAGGTAAAAAACTGTTTCCTGTGTTTCTTAAAGTAAAAGAAATTTATTTTTATCAAACTAGTAGAGTTTATCCTCTTTTATTTAAAAAAAAATCACAAGTGGCCCAAGTGGAACCATTTTAAGGACTAAAGAGGTCACAATTCCTATGAGTGATTTAAAAAGACTATTCAATGATGTAAGTTATGTTTCTTAACGTTCTAGAGGCCAAACTTTGGATCTAGAGTTTGTACCACAATATCCCGTGATACCTTTCAAATATGAAATTTCATGATTCCAATAATAAATGCAAATATAAATATAAATAAGTTCCATAAATTTTTTATTATTTTTCATATGCTCTGAAATAAATTTCATAAACACAAATATAAATATGCTTAAAATTCTTGGTTTCTAGGATAGTTTTTAATACCTGACAGAATTTGAATACAAAGTAATGCACATTCATCACGGAAAATTTATAAAATGTAGAAAGCACAGAGTTAAAATAAAAAATCACTCATCATCTCTTAATTTAGGAATAACTACTGTTAACATTTTTGGCTTATATACTCAGTAAGTAAACAAATTAACTGAGTCCAATGTGAATATTTTCCCAGATCCCTGAATATTTTTATACATTATTGTTTAATGATTATATAGTATTATGTCATATTAATATTTGACAATTTAGTTCATATTCTATTGTAGGACATTTAGGTTCTTTTCAGTTTCTGTCATAATAACATTTCAAAACATATCCTTGATGGTAAATCTTTTTGTAAATACATACATACGTCTTTTTAAAAGAGACACATCTTTAATAAGTACATCTTTAAGAATTTGAATCATTTTTCCAAATTATCCTTCAGAAAGATGTATTGATTTAGATGTGTAGCAGAGGCATTCAAAAGTGCCTGTTTCCCCCAAATCCTTGCCAATCCAGAGTTAGCCTTTTAAGAACATTGTCCATCTGATCTGGGCATAGTTTTGTACTTCGTCAGAGACAAGGACTGGCTATTAAAACCAGAGTTCTTTGTCTAATTCTAACTTCAGTGAATAAAATTTCACTTATATTGGGTTTATTGTTAGACGCAAAAGAAAAGTACTAGAAATACTATGTTGTCAGTTTTTCATTTTTAGGACTATAATAATTCATAATATTCATAAAGATGGTGTTCTTTTGCACCAGACATCTATAGAAACTTCTAACCATAGGTAGAAAGTGTTTGGACAGTACAGATATGCTTATCAGAGCAATAGATGAATGTTTACTGTTTTGAAAGTCATTACTAAGCTAAAATAATAATAATACATGTGGCAAGAATCAGAAAATAAATCTTCTTGGATGCCTTATATTGTAAGTAGGTGACAAGAGCATTCTGTTTAAGGTTGTAGAATAAAGATTTGTACTCTTGGCTCCAGAATTTTTTAAACTACTGCCTGTAATAGGATAATATTTTATTTGCATGTTTTCCTTTCTTCATCCATAATTTCATTTCATTCTGGGGACATTTTTATTTATGTGATCTCTTCATTTTTGTTCAGTCTTTTGGGGATAAGTTTCCTGTAATTTAAAAGTCAAATTTGGCCCGGTGTGTAATTGTTAAAATGCTATTAAACAGATTCTGAACACAGCTGTCAGTGTATTTTCACTTTGGGAATTCCTGGGCTGGGTAGCCTGACCGTGGGAACCTATGGAAGAAGGTGGGAAACCGGTCAGAGGCAGTCGGAGAGGAAAGCAATCTACTCACCCACTCACCTCCAAATTGGGCCAGGAAGGGCCTGGCCTCTCTTTGTCCTCCCCCATCTTATGATAGAGCACTTGGTGTGGCTACTGAAGCAGCAGCTGTCTGCTGAAGGACTAGGGCGTGCTTTCTCTGGTGCTCCTCTCCAGTGCTCCTGCCAAGAGCTCCCACCCTCCCCCAGCTAGGAAGAGGGTGAGCTCCCACATCCTTTAGTTTGACTCAGACTCTGCAGGAGAAGCTTCGGTGGATGTGGATCTTGTGGCTGGAAAGTGAGACGAGTGGGCTTAAGCAAGTGGAAAATATATATGCCTCCCTCTGTAGGGATTTTCCAGGACCTCATTTTCAGAGATATATCTTTTAAAGGTATTAACAGAGGGATACATTTGCTGTTCGAGCTGCTTAAGAATAAGAGGTAGCACTCTGCTAGCCCCTTTCACGTGCCAGAAGTTTTACATATTATTTCTAATCTTTTCAGCAATCCCATGAGGCTGGTACGATTACTGCCGTTTTGCAGACAAGAAAACTGAGCTTCTGAAAACTTAAATTGTTGGGTCAAAGCCACAGAGCTATGGAATGCCAGAACTGACTGACACCGAGGCCTGTCTGACTCTCAAATCCCCTACTTTTTCCATGTAGCTAAAGTTTTTTCTAAAAGGGGTCAGAGGCATGGAATTGTAAGTTTGCAAGTATTTGTTTTTATGTTTCTGGCTGTATTTGCAGGATTACTTTATTTTTTTATTTTGAACTATGTTTTCCAGAAATCAAAGGATTGATTACAGGATGTTTTCTCGCCAGCAAAGTCTGTTGAGCTGAATCACAAACATCGTCTTGCCTTCTGTCACTATTCATAATTTATTCATGGATCCCTGACTGGTTCCTTATTAGCATTACATCTGAATTATGTATTTTGAATGATCCTTTCAAGGCTTTTGGGAGGGTGTTGAAGGAATGGTAGGGAAAGGTGTTTTATAGATAGCTTTAAGTAAGAAGCAAATGATTCTTCAGCTGATTATGAATCATTTTGATCCTGCTAGCCCAAGACAAATAGTATTCAAAGAAAGGAAGGGATAAGTCAAAAGAGCAAATGGCCAGGATAATAATCCACGAGAGGTACTAAACATAATTCCTACAATCACAGAAGTTGGAAAGAATTTTTGGCAACATCCAAAACAAATACAGAAACTCAAGGGTTCAAAGGAACAGAGTGTATATATACACATACATTATCTTATATCATATTCAAAGGAATTTATTACAGGGACTTGACCTAATGGAATTTGGGAACTAGTTATGTAGTTTCTATAAGGCCATTGTCTTCAGATCTGATGTTGTTGCTTGAGGTCCACAAGGTGAGCATTTGGGAAGAAAAGATGGATATGATGTAGGAAACAGCAAGCACCAGCTAGAAAGTACTGCTTGAGATGGAGCCCACAGCGTGGTCTGAAACCTTTGTGTGCACTTGTTGCTTCTGACCTTGGTGGTGTGGGTGGCCTGCAGAAGCCACATCCTTCTTCATGGAGTTAAACACCCACCTCAGGCTTCAGAGAGGCTGAAGGAGGATCTAGGGGAAGGTGACCCGGTTTCAGCTGTGGCCCTGCCTCACCAATGAGGAGAGCCAGTAGATAAGTGACAGTGTGGTTGAGCTACAGCATGGCTACCCCTTCGCTTCCGCCCTCCCTATCTCCCACCAGAATGGCTCTTGCAGCCCACCCCAACCTATGGGAGAGGAAAACTCCCAAGAAATTTAGTCCGGTCTAGACAGGTTGACAAAATTACCACACTAAACAAAGAGAATATTAGGATATAATACTGGAGAAAAGAGGGCAAAACACTGTCGGCCAAAATAAAATGAGCCCTTGATGAGGCCAATTAAGATGCCTTCAGACTAACACAGCACACAGCCATTTGGCTTACGGATCTTGCTGTCTCCCTGTGCTTTTACCAGGTAAGAAGCACAGATCATATGACCCCATTTCAGGGAGTTTACTGCCTGCCCGTACGCTGGCCCTGAAAGCAGAGGCTGTTTTCTCTGCTGTTAACAGATACCCATGTTATCATTACTTCTGCTCTGATATTGTTCGCCCTTTCCTTTTCCCAGATAATTCTGGTCTTAAATTTCCAATTCTCAGGGTGCCTGGTGGCTCAGTCAGTTAAATGCTGACTCTTGATCTCAACTCAGGGGTCTTGATCTCTCCATCATGAGTTCAAGCCCCCCATTGGACTCCATGCTGCGTGTAGAGTTTACTTGAAAAAATTCCAATTTTCGAAACTTTTTCGCTGCTTTTGTATTAGTTTTCTATTGCTGCTTTAACATATCACCATAAATTTAGGGTTTAAAATAATTCAAATTTAATTTACAGTTCTAGAGTTCAAAGGTCTGAAATGGTCTCGCTAGGCCAAAATCAGGGTGTTGGTAAGGCTGTACTCCCTCTGAGGACTCTAGGGGAGAATGTATCTCTTTACCTTTTTGAGATTTCTGAAGATGACCCACCTTTCTTGGCACATGGCTCTCTTTTATCCTCAAAGCTGTCAATGACCAGTCAAGTCTTTTCGTGTTGCATAACTCATTGACATGGACTTTTCTGCCTCCCTCTTCCACATTTAAAGACCCTGTGATTACACTTAAATCTCCTTATTTCCATCTATAATCTTAATTCCTCCTTGCTGTAAAACCTAACATATTCACAGTTGCAGGATTAGGACATGGACATGCTTGGGGGCTATTGTTCTGCCCATCCCACCTTTCCATTCTTTTTGTAGGCTATTTGTAGGCTAGAATTTAGGAATAGTGTTTCAGGCCCTTGGCTTTCCACTTTGCCACAACACTCACCCTGAGGCAAAGAGCAAAAACTAGCTATTTACCATGCTGAACACAAAGACAAGAAAGAAATACCGGGAGGAATATCAATAAATATTCAAAAATAATTTCCTATCACAAAAACAACAGTATGTGCTTATGAGGACCAGCTATATGGCCATGCTATCTCCCCATAAGACTTTATTGGGCAACATTTCGGGTTCCCATGTTGTCTTGTGGAACGGCTGGATTCCTATTGCCCAAGTGATAGATCTTGTTCCCAAATGAATTTTCCTGGACACTTACTGCTCCACTGAGGGCAAAATCCTGCTCTTGTTTAAAAAGTTTGGATTCAACATCCAACTCTCTTTCTTATCATTGCTCTCATTTACCAACTTGCAATGGCCCTTCCCCTTCACTAAAGGCTATAGTACCTCATTCAGTTTTCCTTACTCTGGCAATCATCAAGGATGACCTTCCATAATCACTTCATTTGTAGTCACTTTCTCCTCCATCCATCTCAGCTGCTATGGAGAGACATTAATTGTTCACTGGATATCCATGGGCTCCTTCAAATTTCCCAGCCTCTTTACAAATGATGAAACCATATGACTACTTCTGGACAAAGGACCATATGACTACTGGACTGAAGTCACATGTTTTGCTTCCAGACCAAGACATTTAAGAACTTGGTGCAGTCTTGTCTCCTGCCATAGAAACCTAGAAGCTATGTGTTGAAATGACAGCATTAAAAAAAAAAAAAAACCCAGCATGAGTGATAAATAAAGCTTTGTTTTATTTGATATTTTTATCCGAGATTGGCATTAATCTTTTAATGCAGAATAGTTAATATTATCCTGACTGATATAGCTACCATTCCCAGAGTCAGATTCTGGAAATCCTCACTGGAAAGTTTTCCACCTTTGAAACCACTTCTACAAACTTGACATTCTTAGTTTATAGACTCTGATCATTTTGGTTGACTCACTTGGATCTATCACTACTTCGTTTCACTTGCAGCCCATTGACCATTTGTTGTAGTCCATTTGGGCTGCTATAACACAATACTACACACTGGGTAGCTTATGAACAACAGAAAATTATTTCTCACAGTTCTGGAAACTAAAAGTGTGAGTTCAAGGTGCCCATATAGTTGGATGAGAGCAGTCTTCTGGGTTCATAGCTGGCACCTTTTTTCTGTGTCCTCATTTGGCAGAAGGGTCTAGGGATCTCTCTGGAGCCTGTTTTGTAAGGGCAATAATTCCATTCAAGAGTATTCCACCCTCATGCCAAGAGCACCTCCTACGGCCCTACTTCCTAATACCCTCATCTTTGGGGGTTAGAATTTTAACTTATGAATTTTGGCGTGATGCAAACATTCAGATCATAACACTATTCTACTATTTTCCTCTCATCTTCTCCTTCCTATATTTAGTTTTCTTCCTTGTCCAGTCTATACTCCATAATCCATCATCTTAGCCACTTCCCTGTCAATATTCTAACTTACCTTGATTCATTGTCCTTTTGTAGCACCTGTCTGGCAAAGCCCCAAGACTGGCAAAGACCATCCAGCTTACCTACCTCTCTGTTTGTATTCAGGCTGAAGAACACTAATAGAGAAAAATCATATGAAATGGCAGACTTCTGAGCTGGCAACATTGCCTGGAAATCCTATTTTGCCTTTATGGTCCATTCTATCTTAAATTCTGTCTCCTCAAGCCTCTCTCCTTCTACCAACCCTATTATATTGAGCAGATGAACTCACCTTCTACTTTACAGAGAAAGTAACACACAGTCACAGAAAAACTACCACAGCCTTTCAAAAATCAACTTTACAAACCTATCTGCATCTGTATCCATCCTATCCTTTCCCCTCTTATTACAGTGTTGTCCCTTCACCTCTGCTGTTAATCCCCATCCTCTTCCAACTTCCCAGGAATTTTATGTTGGCAAATGTCCTTCCTCTCTATAACAACTTCAGTCTTTCTCTTTGGTGTCCTTCCTATCAACAAATAAATATTCTCAAGTCTGTCCCTTCTTAAAGGGAAAAAAATCATCCTTCATATGACACTTCCCTCTAGCTGTTCTTTTCTTGGCTCCTCTTTACCTCTACCCAACCATCAAGTGAGGGAATCCCTCAAGGTGGATCACAAACCCTCTTTTTCTTCCACTCTACCCTCTCTCTTCAGAAAATCTCAGTTTTCTCTTTATTTCCAGCTCAGACTTATGCTCTGAGTCCCAATTCAGATAGTCCAAGGCTTACTTGATATCTCCACTGGGCTGTCTGCTGCCTTAAACCCAACATCCCCAAAACTGAACTTGGAATATTTCCCATCAAGTTTGCTCCTTCTTGTATTATTTCATTAAATGGTATTAAGAACCACTCAGATACTGAAGACAAAAACTGGGGAGGAATCTTTTTTTTTTTTAAGAGGGGGAGAACAAGTGTGAGTGGGGGTGGGAGAGGGGCAAAAGGAGAGGGAGGGAGAGAATCTTAAGCAGGCTTCACACCTAGTGCAGAGTCTGACAGAAGGCTTAATCTCACAACCCTGAGATCATGACCAGAGCCAAAATCAAGATCTAGACGCTTAACCAACTGAGCCACCCAGGCACCCTGACCTGGGAATAATCTTTGACTCATCTCTATCCCTTCCCCAGTTCAGTCTAGACACAAGTATTAACTAATTCATTACCTGAATATCTCTTAAGTACATTCAATTTTATCCATCCTCCCTATCTGGTTCAAGTCACCATCATCACCTGCTCAACTACTGTACACTTTCCCCCACATCTATTCTTTTTGGGATCCAACCTATTCTCCACTCTGAATTTTTAAAATGCAAATTTATCTTAAATTTTTTCAGTAGCTGCCCATTTGATCTGAAGGGGAAAAATGCAGATTGATTGATTGATTTTTGATGTAATGCTCCATGATGCATTATTTAAAAATGCAGATTCTTAACATGATTTTCACACTCCATCTCATTCTTCAACCTTATTTCATGCCCCTCCACATTTACCTTCTACCCTCAGTCCTGTAATACTTAGAACATCACAGGTACTCCGTAAATATTTTTTGAATGAATGAATATGTTTTTAAAACAGTTTCCCAAGTTTATCATGTTATAACATGAGCTAATACAAAAGAATTCTTCATTCCTCTGCCCTAAACATGGAATAAAATATCACTTAAAGCTTCTTTATATGGCTGGGCTCAAAACCAAGAAAGAGTGTCCCCAAGTATCATAATTAAAGAGGGAATACGAAGTCAGGATCCTAAGCAGAATCTTATGCCCCACGCAGTTCATAGAATTGTTACAACCAGATATAAGCTTTAAAGGCTGAAATTAGTTATAACAACCACCCTGTAAGAAGGGTCTAGGTCCTGGGACCTAAGAGGAAAGTTTGACTGAACAATTTAGATAAACCTGGGAGTAACAAAAGGTTGTACTGACTTTGAAATGAAAACTAAGGAAACTCTGGCCATCAGCTCAAATAAACAACAAAAAGGTTTATAGTATCCCAGGATCACAGAGAAGACATCACCTGTAAGAAATCAAACCTCCAGGTCCAGGCCATGCACAGATAGAGAATCTGAAATCACATGGCCTGAGTGGAGGAACCTGAAGCTGAGAAATGAACCTCAAAAGGGATCTGATTCTTTTGCTCAAGTTGAGGCAAAACAAAAGCAACCTGTAAACCACTTGTCCACAGAGAAATCTCTTCTAATGCCCAGCTCATGGTCAAAATCCCTAACCTGCACTGTGACAAATAACTATGCATGATGGTCAGCGGAAGAAAGAAATAGGCACAGTTTGAAAGAGCAGAACCACCTTAATGAAAGGTTTACAGAGTATGTTTGCAATGTTTAAAGGGACAAAGGAAGGAATATAAACCATAAGAGAAGAAAGCAATGAGAAGAAAGACTGTAAGAATTTGAAAAATATGTATATTAGAAATTTGAAATCAAATGTGATGTTCTTTTCCATCCTAAGGTCTTAGTAAATGTTATTCCCTCTGCCTGGACACTCATACCCACGTCTTCCCCTTCACACTCCCATTTATCTTTTTAGTCTTAGCTTAGATGTCCCCTCTGGAGGGGACCCTTTGTCAGCCTCTGAGAGGATGTCATTTCCTCTCTAATAAACTCTGTGGCTCTTTCACCTCTCTTTTTAGCAACACTCAACACAGTTGTAGTTTTTTGTTCAATGTTTGTCATTCCCGTAGGATATAACTCCATGAAGACAGGTCCCAATTCTGCCTTGTTTTCCGCCTCATCCCCAGTGCCTAGCACACTGTCGACCACATGGATTATTGACAGGGCAGCTACACCTCCTAGGGTCATCCCAGCTTACACCTGCTGCCTGGAATAATTCTTAATAATCTCTTTTGCTTCCCTTCACCCAGGTTGAATAATAAATTATATGTATACCCTAATTATTAGCTGATTGATTTATTGAACCAAAATGCCTAATTCACTGCCTTATAAAATAAATTCAGTTTTGGTTCACCTGGGTGGCTCAGTCAGTTAAGCATCTTCCTTCAGCTCAGGTCATAATATCAGGGTCCTGGGATCAAGCCCCACGTTGGGCTCCCGGCTCAGAGGGGAGCCTGCTTCTCTCTTTCCCCTCTGCTTGAGCTCTCTTTTTCTCTCTCAAATAAAATCTTAAAAATACATATATATATATTCAGTTTTACTGAGTTCCTGTAGTTACCTTAGAAAAATCTCCTTCCTGCATTTCCAACCACCTGTACCATTATCTGGGAATATTCATCCTAATCCTAATTTTGATTGTGTGACCTCTGTTTGCCCTCTCCTACCTCTGCTGACTTCCCTGTTCTTAATTTTTGTCCAGCATCTGAACATTGGTGTCTTTAAAGGTTTCTGTCCTCTCTCTTTATCACCTATGTTCTATACTCCCCCCAGATGATTCTGAGTTTGGCAGCCATAAATTCTTTATTTCTTGAATCTAGATTAGTTCTTGTTTGAGCAAATCATATTTCTAGTCCAATTGAGGTACCTTGTAGCAATCAGTATCATCATCCTAAATGTCCAAGAAATGCAACCAGTTCAACAAAATGCTTTTAAGTTCTGTGTTCTTTGTTCTTCTATGTTCTTTGTCTCTGTCTCAAAAACAGCAACAACAACCAGGGACTAATAGTCCACTAAAATGTTTGTTTGTTTTTTTCCATTAGACTTTAGGGTAAATAATTGTCTAGCAACTCAAGAGGTATGTGTTTTGTTGTGGTACTGTTAAGTGGTGACCATCACTGAGGAACAGCTTAAATTCACCCAACTGAGGAGATTCTATTCCTAGATCCTACTATTCTGCCAGCAAGAAACATAAGCTGGAGAGGGAAGGGTTGAAATTAGAGACTGCTAAGTAATCTTTGGCAACTGTGTGGGCCACATCTAGGTGTACTGAAGAGAAGGGCCATATTTATATGGAATAATGTTCTTTTTACTCAAATTATGCTTCTGTATTCTAATATCAGATGTTTATTAGTCAATATCTAAAATGCGAGAAGCAAGGTGATATAGTGGAAAGAGCATCCAAACTGACCTGGGTTCTAATTGATTCTCTCACTTACTGTGTGATCTTTGACAAGTCACCAAATTTCTCTGAGACCATGTCTTCATCTGTAAAATGGGAATGATAATACTTACTTCACTGAGTTGTTAAGATAATAAAAAACGTATTTCAAGTATACGACAGAACATCTGGCATAAAAGAAGCAATTATTTAAAACAAGTTTTCATTAAAGTTGTTGCTTTCTGGTTTTGCCTTATTAATCCACATGTACTTGGTCCCAGGACTTCAAGCTGGAGAAGGAGGTGAAATGGATTTTTATTTTAGTTTGAGAATTCTGGAATTGGGATGGTTTGCCAATAGAAGTCAGCTATTTAGATGAGTCTACTTGATTTCAGGATGATGTCCAGCCTCATCCTTCACCAGCTGAGTACTGCTTGTTCCAGAAGTGTGTTGCTGAAAGAGTGGAGTCATACAAAGTCAAGTATCTCAAGAAAGCAATGCCAGGACACAGTTTTGGAAACATGGTCTAAGTGTCATCCAGTAATGTTTATTAGTATTCTGTGCAAAGAAACTCAACTAGACAATGGAGGTAATGCAAAAAAACAGATTAAATTTTCCTCTAAACTCTTCTGGTGACATAGTCTCCGCTCCGCACAGACATTTAGGGACATGTCTAAATTGTACATAGGACAACTCAAAAAGACACATTAAACAATGTAATTGCTTCCAGTTATATAAAGAAAGCTAAAATTGTTATAATAAAAGGTGTTCTGTGAAGACATTTGGAAAGACCACAGCCATTCCCCATGATTTAGCTGGTGATTATTCTTGGTGCCTCCACACCAAGAACTCCACTCTAGAATATGGATATTCCCTGAAGGAAAGCTGAAATGACTGAAATGACTGGGTTTGGGAGGTTGAATCAGGGCAAGTCTCAAGTAAGATGTTCATCTTGGCAGCCTGGATATGAAGCACATAAGAAATGTCTAGGAGTGGTCTACTGGGATCAAAAGGGAATGGCAGATTAAAGAGTTAGAATAAAAAGCTAGTGATAGAACACATTATTATTAGAAGCTATGTAGTTCATCTACAGTTTGTTTTATTTTGTTTTGTTTCTGAACTCTTTGGGATTCTTAATAAAATTTCATAAAGACCTCATTTCAAGATTAAAAAAAAAAGAAATTATTCTCTTTTTAAAAAAGCTTACACATAAAATTATAACTCTCAAAGAAAAGTCAAGGAGGCCAAATAGGATGATGGGAACTCTAACTAAAATTTGCCTCACTTTCCCAAATTCTTACCAGAGAAGGGTAAGGCCTAGCCTTCCCTCTCAAAATTCTTATGTGGGATTTCTGCTTTTCTCAGTTTCTGATTGTTTCATGGGTGCTGGTTTACAGTATTGTAGGGGAAATGGAGGAAGAATCAGTATTAATAAGATGTGTTTTTGCAATATCCTTGACTTAACTGTGAAATTGTATTTCCTGCCTTTCAAATCTCATTGATTATTATATGTATTGTAATGCCATGGCCAAGGGAAAAGGTAGGTATAGTGTGAGGTATAGGAAAACCAGGCAGTTCGTTAGAATTATATGTCAGCAAAGCAAGCGTGAAGAAAGTTGTGATAACTAGGCAGGCCAGCAGGTATTAACGCATGTCTACGTTTCCCCAGCCTATGGGTAAAACATTCATCTGTATTGCCAACATTACAATGCTGGCAGCACCAAGCCTGTCTTAGACCTCTGTTTTCTCAGGTTTGTTCTGACAGTATCCCAAGAACTGTCACACAGGCTCCTTTCTCACTGTGCCTCTATGCCACCACCTCTGCTGATGTTGGTCTCATGAGATCCCTCTGCATAGGGTAGATGGTTTCATTTCCAGAACTCCAGCAGATCCTCCGCTGGGATGTTTTTCCAACATAACCCAGCTGCTGGGAGAGACCCTCTTCTCCAGTTGGCCACTCTGTCCTAAGAGGAACACACCTTTCCCTCCACTCTCTAGTCTCTGTAATCACCAAGCCTGGAGAAGAGAAAATAATCCGCACTGACCTGCAAGCTGAGGTGTCTTCCTCAATCCCCACTGCCTATCCCAGGATCTGCCTCTTTCTACAGTTCTTGGCATAGAACTGTCCATTTTCTTCTGAAGAAATTGTAACTTCAAAGTGTGAACTTGCCCTTGAGCCCCAGGGAATATTACAACTAAATCCAACATTCCAGCATCAGAAAATTGGGTTAATTTAGACACCCATGGTGCTACCATGAACGCTATATGTTGGGTATAACTGACCTAGGGCGAAGGCTTTCGGACTAGCATGCATCAGGATCACCTGGAGTTTCCCTTACAACAGAGATTGCTGGATCCCAACTCCAGAGTTTCTGACCTAATAGTTCTGGTGTAAGGCCTGAGAATTTGCATTTTTACAAGTTCTCATATGATACCAATGCTGCCAGCCCAAGGAACCACACTTTGAAAACCACTGACAGTGTATGATGAGATCTAAAGAAAATTACAACCAAACAGAGCAGCCCAAAATCAGAATATAGAAAACATGCTACTTCCATAAGTGTCACGCAGCGAGGGTATATTTGACCAAAGAATGTTAGGCTATTTTTAATAAGATGAAAATTACCTTTACCTTGAAAATTGACAACGTTTGGAGAAAATATCACATTGTGAGATGGCAAATCACCTAGAAAGCTGCCGAGCATCCCCCATGATACCACTGTTCTTAAATTCTCAGGGAGAATAAAGAGCACTGCTTTCCAGACCCATGTAAAACAGTGGTCTTTACATTCTGCTATAACACTATTCCCTCTTGGACATCAGGCAATAAATTAAGTGATTTTAAGGCCCTTCAATTCCCTTAAATCCAGAGTTAGCCCAGACCCTGCTCAGATGTAAGTTGAAATCAAAGTTACAATAACAAGAATTAACAATGATGACATCACATAAAGTGAACAAATGCAGTAGTGGATAATTTAAAGAATAATTTAAAAAATCATAACATTTTTCTCTTATGTAGGATGACTATGTAACTTAAACAACATCACTATTTATTATTATGGTCTTAAAAATGATCTACAACTTGTAATCTGCGATGTTTAAGAACACAAAGTGGGGAATGAAGTACTTCTGACCGTCTATTACAGTCGTTGATGGTTGCTGGGACATATGCTGCTTTTACCATCTCTGAGAGCTGTTCTTACCCTGTTACATATGTGGAAGAAGGCTGGTACACACCCCTAAGGAGAAGAATAAGGATGTGGGGCACAGAGATTGCGGCAGAGGGCTTCTGCTCTGCCCCAGGGGCTCTCAGAGCAGTTGGAAGTTCAAAGATGTGCAAAATCAGAACAATTTTTTTTTATGATTCCTAATCTTTCTAAAGATCATTGGTCAAGTAGTGGAAAGCAATGATTCTAATTCTGTTCCAGAATTAGATTAGTGATTTAGGCCTCTAGGAGAGCAGAAAACCCCTCAGAGCATAGGGAACAGTCTGATTTGTGCTGTGCACAGGCACAGCAAGGAGATTGGTAATAGCAAGATTAGAAATTGAGTGATGAATGGGAGCTGCCAGGTGACCCAGATACCTCATCAAAATGTCTACTTCGAAAACAAAACAAAACACAGCCTGAGTTGGAATCTGTCTGTTGCTTGCTTCTTTCCGCCTCAAGAATGAAATCAGATTCCTTCTCATGGCTGAGTCCCATTACTGGTAATCGAATTACTGAGTAGTACACCATCTCAAATAGAAGACTGAGCCTCAGAGTGCCCAGTGTCCATTAGCCATCAAGTGCTATTGCATTAATAAACCCAAGTAGAGGTATGATATTACACTGTAAATGCATTTGGAAGATTTTTATTATCATTCTAACTTACTGTGTATGCCAGCACCATCTCTTCTAACGCTGGGTGAACTAAGCTAAGTATTTAGAGAGATTAAGTCTTTCAGGACCAGCCTAGGCTACCACTTAAGGCACTTGTGAAAGCAATAATAGCCTCCCTGGGTCTTTAATGTTTGTTCTTAAAATAGAATGTGAATATATGTAAAAACACACCATGATCAAGAAATAGAATTCATACCAGGAATATGTGTATGTATGCACAGACACATATACCTTAAAAAATCCATTGTGTAGTTGTTTATAAATTTTACATAATTGTATATATTTACAACTGTTTATTTTTTACTCCTATTATGTTTTTAGATTCCACGTATACGTATTTCCTTCCCACTTCTGCATGAGTCATTCCAATCATAAACATGGTATATCCCTCCATTATTTCTAACCTTTAATAGAATTTTATAACCTTATTTGTAATCTTTAAAGAATTTTAAGGGATAATTTTTTTTATGCATTCATTCATTGTTGATTTATGTAGGGGGATTGATTAATGTTTTTGTACTGTTGTGATATCTTATTTTCTAATTTTTGGAAAGAGAAACCCTGCAAATTTTTGTATGTTAATCTCATATCCTGTTTATTTCTCTTTTATTTATTTAATTTATTCAGTTCAGGGCTTGTCTTCTATTGGCCAGGACCTACTGTGTTCTGTGTCAATAATAAGGATCTTTATCTTATTCCTAAATGTAAAAGGAATGCTTCTAAAGTTTTTCAATTAATATGATTCTCGCTATAGATTTCCCTTATCAAAGTGAGGGAATTCCCTTCCATTCCTAGTTTTCTTAGGAGCTTTTTATTATATATAGTTGTTGGATTTTATCAAATTCTTTTTTTTTTTTTTTTTACATTTATATGTCTTCCCTCCTTTAGCCTTTACCTTTCTGGAAAAACCTTACTTGATCATGATGTTCTGTTGTTACTGTTGTTGTTATTTATAGCATGTTGGATTTAATTACTTTTTTGTTTAGTATTTTTGCAGCTATGTTTATATATGAAATTGGCCCATAATTTCCTTTTCTTCTCTTATCCTTTTCAGTTTTGTTATGGAGACTGTGCTAGGATTATAAAATTAACTGGGTAGCTTTCCCACTAATTGGAGAATATAGGTTTCTTGTGGACTTTATCTGTAAAACAGTCTAGACTTAGCCAATTTTAAATGTCTTTTTTTTAAAAATAATTGATTAGATTTCCTTAGTACCTATTGGTCTATTTAAGTTTTCTTTCATCTTGGGATATCTCAAAATTTTCTTTCTTCAATATTTGTTTTCATTTCATTAAGTTTTCATAGTTACTAACTTGTAGTAGTTTATGGTGTGCTTTTGTTAATTTTTTTAAAATCTGTTATTCTTTTGGCTATTTTCACTTTTTTGTTCAATTTATTTAACTACATCTTCCTCCTTTTTTCTCTTAATAAGCCTTTTCATTCAGTTCTAAATATTTTGAAATTTTCCTCATGTTTTCCTTAATTTGTTCAGAGACAACCCAACAGAATGGGTAAGAGTCTCACAAAAGACCCTCAACATACATAGACGTGTATATATATGGTATATATGTACATAGATATATGCATATAATTAGATAAACATGCATGGATGTATACATACATACATATACATACATTTGTATGTATATACACATATATTTATTCAAAAGGTATTGTTTTATGCAGTCAATTTTATTTATAATTTATTTAATTTATCCATATATTTATTTTGTTTACTTTTTAGTCTCTTCTTTTACACTGTTTTCTCTAGTTTCTAAACTTTCTTCTCTTTGTACTTCAGTTTGGATATTTTCTTGTGATCTGTTTTCTGGTTCATTAATTCTCTCTTGAGCTGTGTCTAATCTGTCTTGAAAACAATTGATTTGTTTTCTATTAATTTCAGTTTTTGTACTTTTCAATTCTGGAATTTCTTTTCAGCTCTTTTGTGTAGTTTTTAGTTCCCTGCCAAAATTCTGAATCTTGCTTATAATTCCTTGAAAATATTAAAGTGTTATTTTAAGTACCCATATCTGATAATATCTGTATCCTTGTGTATCTCTTCCTATTATCTATTATTTCTCTTACTATTTGGGATGTTTACTAGTATGGGTTTTCTTTAGCTTGATTTTGGAATTGAATAAGAAAAATTGTAGAGGGATGCCTGGATGGCTCAGTCGGTGAAGTGTCTGCCTTTAGCTCAGGTCATGATCCTAGGATTGAGTCCCACATTGGGCTCCTTGCTCAGTGGGGAGCCTGCTTCTCCCTCTGCCTGCTACTCTCCCTCTTTATGCACTCTCTCTCTCACTCTCTAACAAATAAATAAATAAAACTAAAAATTGTAGAAATACTTTGAGACCAGGATGATGCTATTTTTCCTCCAAAAAGGTTTTACTCTTGTCTACGTGTCTAGGTACATTAGTGACCCCAGATTATTTTAGTTTAATACAGTTACTGAGGTTATTTGAAGCTGGCTGTTCTATTTTAGTTCACACTTACTCCTAGAGTGTAGCATTTGGGGATGCCACCTGAAGCTGGGAGTGTTATGAGTACCACATTACCACTTAATTGATCTTGTCCTCCAGTTTTTGTCCTCCTAACCCTGTGAGTCTGAAAAGCTCAGTTCACCTTTTAGCCTATCCGCTGATTCTTCAGGAATCAATAGATGTCCCAAATATCAGGCTTCCATCTGTGTTTTTTCCTTTTCCTGAACCTTGGCCCTGTAATTCGTCTTAGGCTCTCTGATACTAGCTTTTCTAGTTGTTCTCAGCAGTTGCATTGTTTGGAATTACCAGGTTCACCATTACAGAAAATATATTACTTTTTAAAACCTTGCAAGACATAATTACTATTGTTTTATATCACCCATTGTTTATATAGGTTACCTACATATTTCACTTAATACACACTAGTTCCATCCACATTGTTGCCAATGGCAAGATTTCATTCTTTTTATCACTGAGTAATATTCCATTGTGTATATATGGAGGTGTATATATATGATGGACATCCAGGCTCTTTCCATAATTTGGCTACTGGTGATGGTGTTGCCGTAAACACTGGGGTGCATGTGCCCCTTCAAATCAGCATTTTTGTATCCTTTAGATAAATACCTAGTAGTGCAATTTCAGCTATTATCTTTTAAAGTATTGGTCTCTCTTTTCTTTCTTTCTGAGACTCCAATTAGTTATGTTAACCCTTCTTCTTCTATCCTTTAAACATATAACCCTCTTTCGTATATTCTATTTTATTACCTCCCAATGCTGCATTCTGGATATTTTCTCTTTAATTCTTTCCTGTATACTAATTCTTACCTTCCAGTATACTAATTCTTTCTTTAGCTGTATGTAATCTACTATTTAACCTATCCATGGAGTTCTTAATTTGGAACACCGTGTTTTTCATTTTAGAGGTTTTGTTTCCTTTAAAATGTGATATCTCAGTTTTATAAGTTCTTCTTCCCCGCAAACTTTTTCCTCCAAATTTGTCTTTATTTATTTAAACATAGTTTGGTTTTATAGTCTTTGGCTGCTAATTCTGGTATCTAAAGTTTTGCACATCTGTTTCTTTTGTCTACTGCTTTTCCCAGTTCTCATTTGTAGTGTTTTATTTATTAACTTGGTTATTTTTGGCTGCCTTGTGGCCATTGTACTTTGAAAAATATTACAAGAATATTCTGAGATCTTGGATAAAGTTACCTTTTTCCAGAGAAGTTTCAAAATTGGTTTCTGCCAGATACCTAAAGACATTACTTTAATTACATTACCATATCAAGGCCACCTTAATCCATGTTCAAGACTTGGATTAAGTCTTGAGGATCTACCTCAATGGGTCTACCTCAATGATGGAAACGTATACTATAATACCCCAGAAGTGCTGGTTCATTTCTAGTTAACCCTTAGTCTCAGAATGTAACTTTTTGAGAGTCCAGCTTATTGTGGGAAGTGTCTAGTATTAGATTCCTCACCTTGTATGACCCTGGGCTTTTTTTTTTTTTTCTCATTTCCTCACTCAAATGAAGTTAGAAAAATGGAAGTTCAAATTTACTTGGATTGGCAAATATTTCAGGTGAAAAGAGGACTCTGCATTGGCTTACCCTTTTAGGTTCCTCTGTTCCCTTCAGGCTTTACCTGGTAACTCCTTACAATCTTGTTAGCTCTTTGCTAAAGATTTTTTAAAGAAGATTTTTAAAAATTACTTATCCAGTATATTTAGTTGTTTTCAACAGGACTCATTCAGATAACTAAATTTACTATAACAATAAAAAGAAGAAGGAGAAGGAGGAGGAAATGGAGGAGGAGAAAAAGGAGATGGGAGAGAAGGGGGAGAAGGAGAAGGGAAGGAGGAGAAGGAGAAGGAAGAAGAAATAAGAGGAGGAAGTTCCTCCTAAGTGTTTCTCAGTTCTAATTTTATTTTATTAAAGTCAGAGAATATAGATTGTGTGTCAAGTCTTTGAAGGAGCAGTATATTAATATTTTTGTATCCATCCCTTGAAGTTTAAATAACATAGTACTACATTTCTTTAACCTGATGAGATGAACTTCTGTATAGGGATTATTATTACAATTATTGCGCCATCTTTTGGCTTTCCTTTTACTCCAGCCTTTGTTGAAGCCACCACCTGTGTACTGGTATAATCTGACAACATATTGTCTCAGCTGCACTATGGATCTCTTGCTTTCTACTCCAAGGCTTCTTTACCACCACTGCCTGGGACACCTGCAAGAACCTCTCACCATTGTGACACATGGATGAACCAAGAAGTGCAGACAAATTAACAACCATGGGCAACCCTTGATCAATGATTCGTAGGAGCTGAAGGATAATTATCCTTCTCTTCTATCCTTTGAGTAGATAATTCTAAGTTGCATTCTTTTTTTTAAAGATTTTATTTATCTATTTGACACAGAGGGAGAGAGCAGTAGAGGGAGAGGAAGAAGCAGACTCCCCACTGAGCAGGGAACCCAGTGAGGGACTCGATCCCAGGACCCTGGGATCATGACCTGAGCAGAAGGCAGACGCTTAACCAACTGAGCCACCCAGTCGCCACTCTAAGGTGCATTCTACTTGGCTCTTCAGAGACCCTATTGGGTTGAGCCCCAGTTGCCCACCATTCTGATTGACTTGAAAATGCACTTTTAAATTTATTCCTTTAAATTGGCTTTTCCTCCTATTCAGTGTCACTCTTGCCAGTCCTCTACTCCTGTTCTTTGGGATTCTTTCCAAAGTAACTACCTAAATACAAAACCTTGAGGAAAGCTAGAAAAAGACACCATGATTTCTTCCTGAGTTTTGTTTCTTTTTCTCCTTTCATTTATTGGATAATCAAATTTGCTTCTGCTATTTTGAAAGTTACTCACTCTACTTTTATTCTTCTGGCAGTTACTTCTAAGTTACTAAACCAGGGAAACTATCTAAAGTTTATCAATATCTTGGTCTTTTTCCCAAACAAATAATCTTAACTGGTTCTTAACACACTTTGACCTACATCGATATACCCCAAGCTCCTATTTGTATGATTTAGAATTTTATTCCAGGTTCATATTGTCAAATGGGTTTATTTGTGGTAATTGCTCATTTAAACAATTAGAGTACACAATTCTTTACTCTTTCATACATATCTCACTGCCTGCTCCTGAATTTATTTCTTTTTTTTCCTGGAGTTTGACCCGTAATAGTTATTTCAAAGAGGATGTATAGTAAACTTTCTGTAATATTTATTTCTTCTCACATTTAAACTATACTTTAGCTGGAAATAAGATTCTAGGTTTAAATTTATTTTCCTTCTGAACTTTGAAGATATAGCTCCAATGTCTTCTAACCAGTTTTGCTGTTGAAGTCTAATCCCTCTCTGATTCTTGATTTTGGAGGTGATTATTTCTATTTCCCTTTTTTATTTTTATTTTTTCTTTTTGCCTCTGGAAGGCTTTAGAATTTTCTCTGTCTTTGAAATTGCTTAATTTTGCTGTAATTTCAGTTTATTCTCTTTATTTCAAAATGCTCACATTCTTTAAAGATCTAATTAATTTTCCCTTTAAGCTCATCTTTATTTTTTGGCACAATGGATTGCCTTGGTTAGTGACATTTATCTTGAACAAAAGCCTAAGCCCTGGTTTATGTTTCTCATAGGATATGTGTGTATGTGTGTGTGTATATGCATGCACAAGCATGTGTGCATGAGACAGAGAGAGAGAAGAGAAAACAATGAGTGGAGAGGGGATGAGAAGACAGAGGAAGAGAGAAGAAATTCATATATACCGTAATCTGGGGTTCTATTATTCTTATTTTCCTTTTCAGTGGTCCACTCCTCCCTTGGGGTATTCTCATTCCCTCCACTGGAGGCACTGTTCATGTCTCAGAGCAAATGGTTTTATTTTTTATTTCCTTTCCTTGTCAGGGAGTGAGGAATATAGGAAATGCACAGGAAGGCACTACCTCTTCCGACTTTCCACTCCAGTGAGATCCATGCTCTAGTCCTATTTTCATGTGGTTGCTCCCAGCTCTTGTTTTCTATCTCCACGAGATCAATGTAATGGGCAATGTTCTGGGTCTGGGAGGTTCATGCTCATGCAGCATGTATGTGTGTATGTGTTAATGTACAGCAAATGTCCCCTTGCAGAGTTCTGATTTCTATACAAACCCACAAGCCTTCAATGTTGGTCAAACTTCCAACTTTTTTTTTTTTTAAGATTTTATTTATTTATTTCAGAGTGAGAGAGAGAGAGCATAAGCAGGAGAAGGGGCAGAGGGAGAGGGAGAAGCAGACTCCCCACTGAGCAGGGAGCCTGATGTAGGGCTTGATCCCAGGATCCTGGAATCATGACCTGAGCTGAAGGCAGATGCTTAACCGACTGAGCCACCCAGGCATTCCCAAACTTCCAACTTCAAAAAAAAAGAGGTATATTCCAGCTCTGGCCCCAGTTTGGCTGACTATGATTGCCACCCCCAGTTTTAGGTTCCCATAGGAGGGTGAGAGGGGAAAAGATTTGCCGTAGGCGTCTGCCTCAGTCCAGATCTCAGTTGTGGCCCTCTGGCCCTCCCCTCTCCCCTCACCATCACTTCACTCTATGTTGGCCTTACACTACCTTCTGACTCCTATGGAGCACTCACAATGTTTGTTTCCATTGCTGAGAGTGGCTCTCGGTTTCATAAATTTCTTCCTCCTTCTTCTGGCCTCTTCTGGTCCTTTTTGGCCCAGAGTTGGAGGTGAGATGGGAGCCAGCAGCCCCAACTTAGTTTCCCATCTGGCAGAATTAGGTTTGCTTTATCCTTAAATTCTCATGTGTCTATTAACTCTGTATGGGTGTACGTAGGTGGGTTGATATTTTCCCCCAAGACACCTGAACTAGTCTACTATAAACAAATTCCAAAACTAGTTTGTAATGGAAATAATGCGTCAAGCTGGAGAGAGGCAGTATAGCCTAGTGATCAAGTGTGTGGGACGTGGGGTCGGATGACTGGGCTCAAATCCCAGCTCCTGAGGTACACTGTTGGTACGACTGAATAACTTCCTAAAGCTCTGTGTAATTCTGTGTCTCAGCGTCCTAATCTCTAACATGCAAGTCGCTAATGCAGATCTGTTCTCCCACTATTTTTCTTTACCAGGTAGGTAAGCTCTGTTATGGACCTTGCATTTCTTGTAGGTGGCAATCAGGTGGCAAGGGGTAGTGGAGCTGAAATATAGTAGCCCTTTTAAAGAAAAACACAAAATCATAAATACAAAGTTAGGTACAGGGCCTCAGAAGAGGCCCATGGAAGTGAAGAGTACCCCTGAGATTCATTATCTTTATGGCAAGTTTCCTCTGCCGCAGTGGGAATGGTGCAGAAATTACTTTCGTGTTACTCTATACTGTTATGGGGCTTATTTTTACTTAATATAGTCCCTGGAAGACAGAAAGCATGCAATCAAGGTTAGCTTTTATTATTCTTGGAGGAAAAAACAGGGTCCTGTGTTGAAATAAGTATGAAAATGCTGCACAGTCTTTCACTCTTGGAAACTGATAATACATGTGAACATTACTGTAATTGTAAAACAATAATCCAGATGTGCAGATAACGTGAGGCTTCTTCACTTTACAGCTGATCTGGTCTTCTACCCATGCTCACCATCTGCTGCTCAGAAAAAGAAAACTAAAAAAAAAAAAAAAAGTCCAGTCTAGTTTAAAGTTCCATCCAGTATTTTAAATAGTTGACCCTTGAACAACACAGATGTGAACTGCATGGGTCTACTTACACACAGGTTTGGTTTTTTTGTTTTTGAGCTTTGGTTTTTTTTTTTTTACAATACAGTAGTGTAAGTGTATTTTCTCTTCCTTGTGATTTTCTTAATAACATTTTATTTTCTCTAGCTTACTTTATTGTAAGAATACAGTATATAATACATATAACATACAGAATATTTGTTAATTGATTATGTTGTTGGTGAGGCTTCTGGTCAACAGTAGGCTATTAGTAGTTAAGTTTTGGGGGAATCAAAAGTTACATGTGGAGTTTCAACTGTGTAGGGGGTTGGTGTCCCTAAGTCCCATGGTGTTCAAGAGTCAACTGTAGCTCTTTTGGAAAGTACTTCTGTTCTCTTGCGTAAAATACCCAGTCTCTATCTATCCTCTTCCTTCCTCCAAGAAGGTCAGGTGTCTGAAATGAGATATATCATTATTATATTGAGAGGTATGTGGCTCATAAGACCTGAAGGAATGGGGGCAAGATAGGCTCCTAGCATTCCCAGTGCTCTGCCTTCACTGCCTCCTTTGCATGCTGGGCAACATATCTGCCTGGCGGCTGAAGGAGGCTGCTGTTCCTTTCAGGCAAAGACGCTTGTGGGACTCACTGACGGGCTCAGCCTCACTTTCAGCTCCTGATGGTGCTAGGGCCAGTGCTTCTCAAACTTTAACAGGAGTAAGAAACACCAGGACAGCTTGTTAAAACACAAATTCCTGGACCTCACCCCCAGGGATTCTGATTAAGTAGGTTTTAGGTACAGTCTGAGAATTTAAATTTCTGAAAAGCTCCTAGGTGGTGATGGCGCTGGCACAGCCCATCGAGGGAGCACACTTTGAGTTAGCAAGGCTCCCCTTTGAAATCGGTGACTGCAGCAGGGCTCTGCCTGAGAAGTCTACCCTGGAGCCACCTTCTGACTATGGCCACCTTGCCTGCAAGGTCTTCATTTGAAAAGATTCTCAGCCAGGAAATTTAACCTCTTAGTCTCGCTCTGTCTGATCATGCTATGTCAACATGTTGCAACGGCTCCACGTCAGGGTGGGGTGGGGTGGGGTGGGGTGGGGGAGCAGCCTAAGAGAACTTTCTTCCAGAGTGGGGCAAGCGCTGGTCCTTTACCTTTGGTATGTCCCTGACATACTGAACACTCGTCCCCATAGCCAGGTCAAAGCCAGGAGAGCAGAGTGGTTCTCATGTCTGCTTTTCTCACTGTCTAGCTCTCTTCCCTGCATCTCCTTCCCATTAATTACCAGGTCTGAGAAAAGAGAAGGATGCTCATTCACTTGTCTCACACCATAATCCTCTCCTCAAAGTCCTTCAGCAGTTTCCCATCTCACTCAGAATAAAAGCCCAAATCCTGACACAGGCCTGTAAGATCCTGCATGGCCTGGCCTCTTGGTTCCTCTCTGACCCCACAACTCTAGCTCTTCCCTGTCCAGTCCTCCACTCACTCTGGCTTCCTTAATGCCCCTTGAGCCCCGGGGACACCGCCCCAGGGTCTTTGCCACACCTATTAACAATGTCTTTGGAACACAGTTTGAGAAACACAGACTAGGAAGTAGTTAAATATTCCTCAAAATATAATGAGATACTGTCAGTTTGTTAAACTGAAAAGTAAAAGACAAGTCATTAAGCAGAACTCAAGTTCTTGTAAGAGTAAAGGCACTGTCATCAAAGCAATTTGAAATTGTTAAGGCCTCAGCCACAAGGGGATACCAACAAATGAGCAAACAAACAGCTACTTAAATACAGAGAACTAACTGGTGTTGCCAGAGGGGAGAGGGGTGAAAAGGATGGGTGAAATAGGTGAAGGGTATTAATAGGTTGAAAAATATTAAGACCTGAGTCTTAGAGCTAGAAAAAATTTAGCTTTGAAACTTAGTTTGGCCCCTTACTTGCTATGTGACACTGGGAAAATTACTTAACCTTTCCAGTCCTTCTTATACTTAAAATGAGTATAAGCAGTCCTCACTTTGCACAGTTCCAACATGTACACATTTCAGTCAGCATGGTTTAGTTAAATAACAACAGTTTCCCAACAACACAGTTCAAATTTCAGTTACCACACATAGTGACTGTGAGAAATTGCATAAAATACAAACTTCGTTACTAGCATTTCAGTTTCAAATCGCTGTATAAATAATAGATACGCATCCCAGTCAATAACCAATCACATCACTGTTTACAAAGTCTGTCTGTGAATGGCACTGTGCACCTGTTATTCAGTTTACCACAGACCGCAAAGCCTATAGTTGTGTTGCCTCCTTGGCTCCCAGTGATAAACACATGTGACATTTTATAAAAATCGAAAACCAAAAGAAGAAATTGGCCAAAAAGATGAAATGCAGCAAAGAAATGAAAAGCAGTAATGCTGGAAATGAAATTGAAACCAAACATAAACGGAGTGACCATGAGACCGCTGCCATTGTGGCCACTGGCAAGACCCTAGACCTGCAACCAGAGACATTAGTGAAGGCTGCCTTCGCAACGAATGAGGAAAGTAATTATGAAGAGAAAGAGCGAGATGCCCCAGAGGAAGTGATGCTGACAAGAGACTTCCCACTACAGGAAGTCTCAAAGATATTGCATGACGTTGATAAAGGATAAAATATGACAAGCTGATCCAAACTGAAAAAGGAGTATGCCCATTTGCCAAAGACTAGAAAAGATGCTGGCTCTCTACTGTAAGACACATGATGGGAGGAAGGAGGCTGGAGCTGTTCAGACTTCTCTCGATAAGTGTTTATAACTTCGTGTTCATAACTCAGTCTCAGTAAGAAATAAAACACTTCAGTTTTGTACATTTCTAATGTTTTAAATTACAGTGTGCTAACTTACTAATTTTATGAATTGTTAGATTTCCCTATATATTTAGAATCTAACAATAGGAGAATTTTTAAAGTTTTGACAAAACGTTTTTAAAGTCATGGACCATTGTCATTTTTCCCATTGATTATTAGACTCTCTGGACAGTTTCCAGCCTGCACAGTCATTTTTATAGTCCTGTATTACCTACTACACAAAGGGAAGACTGCCTGGATAATAAAAGGATTTGCCTTGTAGGGCTTGAGGGCAGATTACATGAAACCCTGCGTGGCAAGCACTGACTATGTGCTCTAACCTGCATTAGGCTCTAAATGAATGTTGTCTATTTGATGGGATGATTCTTTATCTTGTAGGAATTTTGAGGAGTTATAGTTATGTATGACTTATTTTTAAATTATACTTGGATCCTTTACTATTGTTGGAAAAAAAATTTTTAAATATATTCCTAATATACCTAAGCATTTCCTCCAGAAGAATTTGCGATATCTATTCTCCCCTCCAAAACATCCACAAAACTTATAAGTCATTCGTGGAAAGGAAACACGGCGTTTATGAGTGTTTCCATTAGAAAAAGTTTCAGAAGGATTCAAATCTGTTACAAATAAGACATTATTGTTTCATTTCCTTATCTTACTTTTGTCTCTCCCTGGGTTGTCCCTTTAAAAATATAAAGTGTCAAGTTCCTTTAAAAGATGCCTTTAGAGATTAAAGAATGAATATTCTCTGAAGCTTGTTTGGGGAATTACTCTTGGAAGTGCCTACAATGATTACAGAAAGGGGGCCTTTTCAAAGGACAGCACAAGGCTGATGGGGGTCTTAGATGGGGGTCTTAGGACCCAAGAAAAGTCCTGGAAACAAAGAGGAAGTAATTATGCACCCGGTATTTAACTGTTGGTCGCATGTTAAAAATAGAGGCTGGAAATACCGAAGGAATGATTTTTGTTGGTTACGTGATCATGTGCCTTGTCTTGAAGGAAAGCTCTTAAGAGGTTGCCGGCTGAGTGAGCGTTTTTGGAGGGGCAACTTGTGAGGGTTTTTTTGGGTGGGGGAGCAATTTGTGAGTTTTGATGCTCTTGAAAAACAATACATTTGCTAGAGAATCTCGCTGGGCTACTGAACGGATTGACAAACTAAGCGTGGCTTGTATCACCCCTTGTCGCAAGGGAGAAATAATACCTGTTCAACCATTAAAATGGTTAACTGCTTGCGAACAGATGTTCTTAAAGAAGCGCTTGAGCTAAGAGTGCAACCTAGTGGCGAATTTGTGATTGGAAGGCCCTTCATTGTAGGCCATTGAGAAAGGTGGCACTGGAATTCAAAGTGAGAATGACCTCCAAGGACAAGCGTGCCTGTGCCCCTTCCGGGAAGATTGATCTCGAATCCTGCTGTACGTGGGCTGAAAATGGAGAAAGGCTGACTGGAATCGGCCCTCTGATGCTGTTCATCGTATGTAGCATTTTCCATGTTCTCTGAAGCTTCTCACTTCTCTGTGTGCCTCTTTAAAGATGAAGTAAAACCTTGCCAAGCCCGCTCTAGTTTATCTGCTCACACCACTTGGCCTCATTTCTTTTACTTACTAGTTTAATCAGTTCCGCCTTACGGTAGACTTTTACTTGCTTTTGTTTTTGTGATTGAAGAGATTCAAATCGTACTATTCCTTACTCCAAGTAAATTTTCATGTAACATGATTCTAAGTATCATTCTCATTAGTCTTTGACTAATGACAACAATAATGTTCTTTAGTCTGCTGTAGCTTTTCTTTCTTAGAAATGCTTCTTACTAATTGTATTGACTATTTCATGTTATATTGTATTAACATGGAAAAATGTATTGACAGCCACGCTCAGGCTTTGCTCTTATTAAGATGATCACTTCCCTTACACAAAATATAGAATATCCAAGAAACGTCTCTGTGTAAGAATTTGAGTCTTTTAATTATTGTGTATCTTCATTTCATTTTTAAAGTCTACTTGTATCTTAAGTTTCCTCATTTCTCATCAATCTTTTTTAAGCATATACTTAAAAATTCATGTATTGTTTTTTTATTTTCATCTTCAAATCATCCTTGTCCCTTAGTACTCTAATTTTTAGTTAGCTTATATTATCTTTCTTTTTACGGAGTTTTATTTTACCTGCAAAACTTTACCTGTGATTTTTTTTTCTTTGTTTGTTCCTCCCAAATTGTTTTTCTCTGGCAAAGTTTGGCATTCGGGTATGAAGTCTGGTTATTCTGTAGGTAATAAAATCAGTCCTGTGCTTTCATGAAGGTTATCAAAATATAATACCATTAGCTTTCAAATTCTTTCTCCACCTCAGGTCTTCCGCATTTAATTCAAGTGCATTTTCAGAAAATGTCTGAATTCTTTCCAGTTTAGGTGCTCCTAAGTGTTGGGAGTATGTGAATCCATAGCATTGCCAAATGCAGATAACCTATGATTGCAAGACGCACTGGAGTAAGTTGACTGTAGGAAGCCCACCTCTGTCTGTAAAATAATGGCCTCTGCATAATTCAGAGGATTTTGTTGTCTTCAGTGTTGCCCTATTGAAACAGTTTTGGATTTTCTTGTGCTCTTTAAAACAACTTTCTCCAAAGTACAAATTTGGACTTGATTTAAATGCAATGAACCAAGAAATCAGCTACTCTGTAATCAATACAGAAATCAATGCTGTAATAGTGAAATATCTGAGAGAGCTTCCTCTTTTCCTAGCACTCATTTAGGATGTATCCTGGGCAATCTGTGACCCAAGATCATGGTGGTTGACATGGCACTCTAAAGGCAATTTCTACTCAAATAAAAGTTTGTGGGGCAAAATGCTTTTCTGTCAATCACTGAGCAAAATATTGAGGGAAACAAAATAAATCCCTCCTTCCCCATACACTAAGTTTTATTTTGGAAGGAGAAGGTAAATTAATGAAACAGTATGGCAGGTCTCAGAGCTATAGATTTTCAACAAATTACTTCTATAAAGCTATGAAAGATATATGAGAAGATATTTTTGAAGACCTTCAGAATCTTTTCAAAAACAATAATGTCATTAATAATTCAGATTTATTAATTACTCCAGAAGTAATGTATTGAAAATGAGATGGGGCGCCTGGGTAGCACAGTCGTTAAGTGTCTGCCTTCGGCTCAGGGCGTGATCCCGGTGTTCCGGGATCGAGTCCCACATCAGGCTCTTCCGCTGGGAACCTGCTTCTTCCTCTCCCACTCCCCCTGCTGTGTTCCCTCTCTCGCTGGCTGTCTCTCTGTCACATAAATAAATAAAATCTTAAAAAAAAAAAAAAAAGAAAATGAGGGTACGTTGTATACTGGACAGTATCATTATATAGTTAAAATTTAATTAACAGAAAACCGTGTTACATAAATATTTATAAAATACTATAGTAAACTGAAAGCATCTTTGCAGTTTCCTTTAAGAAAAAGCTTAATCCTTGAATAATTCCTTGATTCTCATATATGAGAGAAACCCACATGGTTTATTTTTCAGGTCTCAAAGAGCTATTTTATCTGGCATTCTAAATATATCTTAAAGAAATGTAAGGAATATTGTTTTATTTTATGTCCTTCTCTAACAAAAAAAAAATCTTTAGTTGGTGATTATTTAGAGTCCATAATAAAAGCTCCTGGATACAGACTTGTTTAAGGGCACAGCACAATAGAGTAAGTTACGGAACTAGGGATTTGGTGAGGGAAAACAAAGCAAACAAAATTTGGCCCACAAATTCACAGATTTGGGGAGGGCAGCAGTGGTAGCAAAAAGGGGGCGGGGAAAGGAGGCCGTTTTAACTTAAATGATAGAAATAAATGACATCAAAAGAACCGTCACGCTCTTTAAAAACAACAACAACAACAACAGCTTTATAGGCTTGAATAGATGACGGCTAGAAAGAGAATATACCCACTCAGGGTCCTAATGTTTCCGACGTGTTTGGCCAAGGACATCCAGGCTTGGTGGAAGCCAGCTGCCACCCAGCTCAGCCTGTCTCATCCCCTGCCCACCAGAGCCCCCAAAAGAGGGAGATACAACTGTCAACACTAGCTACAAAAGGTAAGCCTTTTCAGGTCTGGGAAGCCTTATATTGTCCTATGCTTTTTAACACCAGGGACACACATTACTATTTAGGAAGAACTTGGACAATATTTGCCTTTATTGGAAAAAACAGTTAAGACATTTAGGACTCTCTGGTTCGCTAGCCTAATTCAGCAGCAAGCTCATTGAGAAGAAAAAGCAGAACGAATGCCCAGATAGCCATGAGTGGGGTCCTGACTCCAGTTTTCTGGGGTTTTCGGAAAGTCTGTTCCCCCCCAAATACTCTTTCCTCCTTCAACCCCATATCCCCAAATCACTACCCAGAGCAGTAAATTGATGGGATGTAGAGATGTGAATGATGAATTTATGAACCAGAAATCTTGGACAAACTCCATACTTGCACAGATCTGAGAAGGGTGGTAAATCTTAGAGCTATCTAATTGTAGCTCTTATACTAAAGAATAAAAAATCATGGGGGAAAAAGCACTATAAAGTTTATTTGCCCCTCATGATCAGCAAGAAGGTGATTTAAAATGGGGTAAATTTTTTCCTAGCAAATTCTCTCAGTCACATTTTCTCCTGTCTTACCTGTTATAATGTTTGGGATAACACTGGGTGGAACAAGTCAGAAATAAGTCCAGTCACCGCTAGCATTTCTGTTTGTACCTGCTATTCAAAGTGTGGTACGTGGACCAGCAAAATTAGTATCATGCGGGGACTTGTTAAAGTGTAGACACTCAGTCTTCGTCCTATACCTACTAAATTAGAATCTGCATTTTAAAAGACCCCTGGGTAACTCGCAGCATATTACGTTTTGAGAACCACTGCTTTATGTAACTTTGGGCTGGTTACTGAATCTCTCCCCTTCTTGGTTTCTCTTCAGTCAACTGTGTAGGAAAGTTAAAACTGGAAGGAACCTATGGATTAATGGTTAGAGTTTGAATTCTGGAACTGTTGTGTCTGAGTTTGATTCCCAACTCGGCTGCTTACTGTGTGACCTTGGGCAAGTTATATAGCTTCTCTGTGCCCCAATTTCCTCATTTAAAAAATAGGGATTATAATCATATCTATTTCATGAAATTGTTGTGAATAGTTGAATTTAACAAGTGGAAGTATTTAGATTAGTAAGAGTAAGCACGATACAAGAATCAATTCTAATTGTGACTTAAGATTCTTGATTAACTACCATTCTAGAACATATGGAGATGCCAACTGACTAACTTTTGAAAGATACTAGTGAGAGCTTTCTACTAGTATAAATTTGAAGAAGTAAGGAAAGCTCCATGGAAGAAGTGGGGATTTAGAATAGTTTTAGAGGATGACTAAACTTGGGGTGATTGGAGACAAAAAGCTTTAAGGGCATTCCCCGTGAAACAGGCTTAGAGGCAGGAGTAAATATTTAGAGACGAACAGAGGAAAGCAGAGAATCATACCTATTGGGTGCCAGGAATTTTGAAGAAGGTGCCAGTAACTAGAGCAGAAGGCTTGTTAGGCAGTTGAGAGGCTAAGATTGGATCTTCATAATTTCAGAATAAAAAATGAGAGAGAGAGAGAGAGAGAGAGAGAGAACTGGCAAATAGAATTAAGTGATGAAGGAAAACATTAATAGACAGGAAGGCTCAGTGGGAGAGAGAACAAAAGAAATAATAAACAAGATTTGTTATTAGACATAGAGAAAATATAGGGGAGGAGGCAATTAAAGCTCCAGGATTTTAAGTCTAAAGGACGAGGAATGTGAAGGCACTTTTAACAAAAGTGAGAATATTAGTAGCATGCTGCCTTGAGGAAAAGATAGATTTGGTTTTGGAAGTGTTGAGTACAGGTGATGGGAACACATCCACTAAATGATTGGGCAGATGTAGTAGAAAGAGCTCCACTTGGAAAAAGGGCCATCATATGTTTATCTTTTATTTTTATATTACTGAGCACATTACCACCACCAATACAAAAGTAAAACCTTTAGAATTGCAGAGTGATATCTTTCTTTTCTTTATATGTTTCAAATTCTTAGAATCTGTCTACTAAATATTTTTAAGTAAGTTGAAGTTAAATGAATTGCAGTATTGGTTTTTCATAAATCAATACGAAAACTTGGAAGACAGTGAGTCTCAGATCCATTATCCATTATGCTGATCCTTGGACAACATTTACAGTGGCCTCAAAGGAATTAAGAACAAAGGAAATACATAGCTCTCAGACTTTCCTAACTACCCCTAGACCTACAAGGCGAAGATCTTCACCTTTTCGTCCAGGAAATAGACTGGTACAATTCAGTGTCCGTGAGACTACCCCCTGTCATCAAGAATGTTGACCGGAGTCTCTTGCCTTTAATGAAACAGGAGCAGAAAAATTGATTGGGAGATGGCTTGTATGTTATCATAATACGGATCATTGGGTGAAAAGTGCATTTGTGAGCAGATCTCGTACTGCCTAGCAACTGTTTCTAAGCGAAGAGGGCCTGGGAGCCAGCCGTTGTTGCCTTCCAGGAGCCACCAGCCTGTTCCTACACTTCATAAGATATCTGTTTTGGATTACTTGGATTCCAGTTTTAAGGTATAGTTTTCCTTAGCAAACCCTTAATACTAAAATTTTGCTTTTTAGCGATTGACACAATAAACCTCACCCCACTACTTTTTGTCCCTCGCTGAATATAACACACGGGTTTAGCCCTGTGTGTCTGAAGTCAGGAGCGTCTGTATTTTAAAAACTGTTTGTGTCCATTCCTTTTAGGCCTGCCACATTCTTAAGTGGTCTAAGACTATACCCATGTTTATACCCACTTCTGAGAGCATAAGATATGGTATTAAACATACCCCAGAATCTTTAAACTTTTCATTCTCCTCCTGGAAATTCCATCCCTGGCCTTCTTGGGCAGCACTTGTCTCCTTCCACTGCTGATCATGACTTATGTTCTTGCTCCTGGCCTTTGCAGCAGGATGTAGCTCAGCTAATAGCTACTAGTGAGTAGAAGTCTCTCCAGGGAGAAGAGTACTCAGAAAACTCAGAGGACTATAGTAAGTACCGTAGACTCATCCTGCTTGAGTACTTCCTCACACACCTGAGCAGTGCGGCCCCTCTGATTCTGTCCAAGCTGCTTGCTCTCAGAGTCTGCAAATACTTCCCAAAGTAGGTACTTGCATTCGGTCAGCCACACATTCATTCTTTTATCCCCATGGCTGCTGGGAAGCCTTACCGCCTTTCCTCGCTCATTTTCTTCCTGCTCTCCAGTCTCTTCCCTCCATTCCACAGGATCCTCTGAGAGCCCTACCCCTTTGCAAACCCACTTCCGTCAACCTACTTACAGATGACTCCGTCTTATCCTTATCTTATGGCGTGAGGCGGAAACCCCAAGGACCTACTGCATTTCCAGTCCCTCCAACAGACGCTGCTCTTTGTCTACAGCCAGCACGTCACTAACCAGAGCCAGGCCATCCTCCTCTTAAGCCGCCTACGCCACTTTCAGGCCTTTTTCTTTTTTTTTTTTTTCATGAGAAGCCCCCCTATATTTGGGAGACAGTGCAGCATTCAAGAACGTGGGATTTAAATCCGAACTGTGTTTTGGGATGTTGGGTAAATCACCCAACCTTTCTGACCCTCTATTTCCATATCTGGAGAAACTGCATCAGAATCTCATTTTGGAAGTTTATGGAGGTTAATGTCTTTTTTTTCTCACAAACCTTTACTGATTACCATGTGCCAGGCATTTTTCTAAGTACTGAAAAAACAATTCCTGCCCTCCTGAAGCTTATAGTCTCATGACGCAATAAACCCTTAAACAAGAAAATATATATCAATTACGAAATCTCATATGAAAGGAAATAGAGGGGTGCCGTGACAGGTTTCATTGGAAGTGTGACTCAGATGGTGGAGAGCGGTCAAGAGGGAAGGCCCAAGAAGGTGGCCTTCTGAGGGAGAATGGTGGGGTCAGTAGGCTTTAGGCGGTGGAGCAAGGGATGGCGAGGACATGGCAGAAGGGCAGCTTGACACATCCCAGGGATGAAAAAGGACTTGTGAGCAGGAGTGTGTCAGGAGTGTGCTTAGAGATATAGGCTGGGGACAGAATTTGTGGGACCTGCGTACGAAGGCCAGAAGGACTTTTAATTTCATTTTGAATGCAATGACAAGCAGTGATTTTAAGCAAGGGTATAACATGATGTATGCATTTAAAAGATCTCTGTGAGGAGGGTAAGGGGTTGGGGAATGGGCAAAACGGGTGAAGGGAAGTGGGAGATACACGTATGGATGAATGATCCACAGGGATAAAAGGCACAGCACAGGGAATGTAGTCAGTAGTATTGTAATAGATTGTATGGTGACAGACGGTAGCTACACTCGCAGTGAGCACAGGGGAACATATAGACTTGTCCGAATCACTACGTTGTATGCCTGAGGCTAATGTAACATGGTGCGTCAACTATACTTCAATTAAAAAAAAAAAAAAGACCTCCCTGAGGACAGCACTTGAACATAGGATTTATGTGAAAAATGAAATTATATTCACATGGACCTCGCTCTCCAATATTTACTGAGTATAGTATACCGGAGTCACAGTTTTTCTCTCTACCCCAAACTCCAGCTGCCGCCCTTTGACGAGCTCAGCCATCACTCCTACTTCAGAGCTCCAGACACCCGCAACTCCCAGGCAACTCTTTGGAGCTCCTCAAGAGCAGGGGCCACCTTGCGTGTGAAATCTTAGGTGCCAGTAACCTCTTCTGACCACAATTTAATAACCTCCTCGTTCCCGCCGCACCTATATATGTCTAGGGCTCCGGGGTGATAGGGGATGAGGATGGAAAGCTCTTCAGGCTAGGGCCAAGTTGTGCAGGGTTGGTTTGAGGCTAAAGAATTTGAAATTTATCCTATAAGAAAAGAAAAGTCACACTGAACATTTGTATTTCCTAACCATGCCGTGACGCTTGCTGTCTCCCATGCTCGAAATGCCTCCTCCTCTTGGGATCACCTTCAAGCTCCTAGTCACCCTTTGGAGTCTAGCAGGCTCTCTGCTCTTCTAGGAGGACTTCCTTGGCAGTGGAACGTAGCTAATCACATTATCTCTTGTGTATAACTCTTGGTGTTCTTATGTTATATAACCACAAGCTGATTTTTGGTCTCCCTTCTAAGTCCCAACTCTTTGAGAGCAAGAACTTGTATTCTTATTATTTTCTCCACACCAAAAACAAAGGACTTCATTGTTTGTCAAGTTGTCAAGTTCCATTAAAAAATAAAGTGCCCTAATAAAAAATTGGCAAATTGGAAGTAAAAGGTTGGCAACTTCGTCACCTAATACTATGTTACTTTGCTAAAGTTTATCCACATACCTTTGCTGTAAAAATTGGCACCAAATTCTAAGAAAACATTCTATTTTTACTAGTTTTACTTTTTTGATCCAAATATCAAAATATTCATTAAATTTATCAAAATAAAAAGATTACATCGAAGTCTCATTCCTACCTATGCCTTTTCACCCTTTCCCTCCAGCTGCCATGGATTATTACTTCTATTAGTTTGTGTTCTGTCCTCCCAGCATTTCCTTATGCATGTATGCAAGCATGATTGAACTGTTTTCGTGGCCATCTTACATAGAAGAACCTAAAATATATACTGTTTTATTCTTTACTTTTTTTTAACGTGAAAATTTATCCCGGAGATTTCCAAGTCAGTAGTTGATGGAGACGTTCCTTATTCTTTCTTGCAGATGCATAGTGTTCTATTGTATAAATATCCCATGATTTATTCAACCAATCCCCTATTACTGGATACTTGCTTTCCAATCTTTTAATTTTACAAACAGTCCTGCAAGGGATATCCTTGCACAACTGTCATTTCGTATTAGCACAAATAACATATACATATACATGTTATATGTGGTATCTATATCTATCCATATCTATACTGGATTCCTGGAAATGAAATTATTGGGTCAAGACTAAATGCATCTGAAATTCTGATAAATGTTTCAGAAATGCCTTCCTGATGGTTATTCCATTCCCTACTCCTACCAGCAGTAATTCATAGTGTCTGTTTTCCCATAGCCTCTCCATCAGTGTCACAGGACCTTTCAGTTTTGCCAATCTGATAGTTGAGGAATTGTATCTCAGTGTAATATTAATTGCATTTTTACTAGTCAAGTTTGGCACTGTTTCATATGTTTAGTGACTATTTGTATTTTTTTCCTGTGACCTATTCATTCATATCTTTTGCCCACATTAATATAAGTTTGGTCTTTTTCTTTATTTCTAGATATATATATATATGTATATATATATAGAGAGAGAGAGAGAGAATGTAAGTATTCAGTCTGTGCTGTGAGTCACGAATGTCTTTCCTATTTTGTCATTTGTGTTTTGATTTGTTGATGGCATATTTCTGACACTTCTGCAGAAGTGTTTGTTTTTTGTGTATTTACTTTTAACTGTCACCCTTTCTGGATTCTGAATCATAATTAGAAAGGTCTTCCCAAGGTTAAAATAAAAGTCAGCTACTGTCTTCTAATAGCTCTATTGTTTCATTTTTCTACATTTAAATATTTGATCCATTTGGATCTGTCTGCTTATTCTGATACATAGCATGAGTATAGAATATGCTTTACTTTTTTCCAACTTGCTCCCCAGTTTTTCCGACCCTATTTATTGAAAAGACTGTCTTTACTGTTGGATTTGGCATGCAGTCTTCATTTCACACTAAATGCCCATATGTCTCCAAGTCTATTTCTAGACTTTCTAGTCTGTTCCATTAGTTTCTCTTTTCATAAGCCAATCCTGCACTTTTATTTTGTTTGTATACTTTTTATTTTATTTTAAATCCACTATACTTAATATCCAGGTTATTTTAGTTTCAGGTGTACAACATTGTGATTCAACAATTCTATACATTACTCAGTGCTCATCATGATAAGTGTGCCCTTTAATTCTCTTAAACTATTTCACCCACCCCCACCCCTACCTCCCCTCTGATGGTTTGGTAACCATCAGTTTATTCTCTATAGTTAGGAGTCTGTTTTTTGTTTGTCTCTATTCTGTGTTGTGTAGCTCTCAGTTTGAGAGAATATATGTTTCTAGGAATTTATCCATTTCTTCTAGGTTGTCCAATTTGTTGGTAGGTAATTTTTTATAATATTTTCTTGTAATCCTTTGTATTTCTGTGGTGTCAGTTGTTATTTCTCCTCTTCCATCTCTGATTTTGTTTGAGTCCTCGCTCTTTCTCTCTCTCCTTTTTTTAATGAATCGGTCTAAAGGTTTATTAATTTTGTTGATCTTTACAAACCAAATCCTGATTTCATTGAGCTCTTGTGTTGTTTTTTTAGTTTCTATGTCATTTATTTCTACTCTCATCTTTATTATTTCTTCCTTCTACTGGTTTGGGGTTTTGTTCATTCTTCTTTTTCTAGCTCCTTTATGTGTAAGTTTAGGTCGTTCATTTGAGATTTTTCTTGCTTCTTGAGATAGGACTAAATGGCTATAAACGTCCCTCTTAGAACAGATTTTGCCACGCCCCAAAGATTTTGGACAGTTGTATTTTCATTTTCTTTTGTGTGCATGAAATTTTTGATTCCTTCTTTGATTCCTTGGTTGGCTCACTCATTGTTTAGTAGCATATTATTTCACCTCCATGTATTAGTGCTCTTTCCATATTTTTTATTATGGTTGACTTCTAGTTTCATAGCATGGTGGTCAGAAAAGATACTCAGTATGACTTTGATCTTTTTGTATTTGTTGAGACTTATTTTGTGACTTATATGTGATCTAGTCTGGAGACTGTTGCATGTTCTTGAAAAGAATGTGTATACTGCTGTTCTAGGATGGAATGTCCTGAATATATCTGTTAGATCCATCCGGTCCAATGTGTCATTCAAAGCCACTGTTTCCTTGTTGACTTTCTGTTTGGACAGTCTATCCATTGATATAAGTGGGGTGTTGAAGTCCCCTACTATTATTGTGTTATTATTGATTGCTTCTTTTATGCTTGTTATTAATTGTTTTATATATTTGAGTGCTCCCATGTTGGGCACATAAATATATACAATTGTTAAATATTCTTGTTGGATTGTTGCCTTTATGATTATATAGTGTCCTTCTTTGTCTCTTGGTACAGTCTTTGTTTTAAAGTATGTTTTGTCTGATAGAAGTATAGCTACCCCAGCTTTCTTTTCACATCCATTTGTATGAAAAATGTTTCTCTATCCCTTCACTTTCAAACTTCAGGTGTCTGTAGGTCTGAAATTAGTCTCTTGTAGACAGCACATAGATGGGTTGGTTTTTTATCCATCTGTCATGCTATGTCTTTTGATTGGAGCGTTTAGTCCATTTACACTCAAAGTAATTATAACTATGAACATACTGTCATTTTGTTACTTGTTTTGTGACTGTGTTTGTAGTTCTCTGCTCCTTTCTTCTCTTGTCCTTTCTCTTTCTGTAGTGATATCCTTGGATTCCTTTCTCTTTATTTTTTGCATTTCTATGACTGGTTTTTGATTTGTGGTTACCATTTGGTTTGTATATAACATCTTCTGCATATAGCAGTCTATACTAAGTTGATGGTCACTTCAGTTTGACCCCATTCTTTACTCCTCTGCTCTCCATGTTTTAGGTATATGGTGTCATACTTTATCACCTTTTATTTTGTTATTCTCTTGACTGATTTTTATAGGTATAATAATATAACAACTCCTTTAGTGCCTCCTAGTTTTTTTCCTACTTATATTCTTTCCTTTTCACTCAGAGTCTCCTTTAGCATTTCTTGTAGGGCTGGTTTAGTGGTCATGAATTCCTTTAACTTTTGTTTGTCTGGGAAACTCTATCTCTCCTTCTATTCCAAATGATAGCCTAGTTGGATAGAGTATTCTTGGCTGCAGGGTTTTTTCCTTTCAACATAGAATATATCATGCTGCTTTTTTCTGACCTGAAAAGTTTCTGCTGAGAAGTCAACCAATAGCCTTATGGGGTTTCCCCTGTATGTAATGGTTTCCTTTTCTCTTGTTGTTTTTTAAATTCTCTATCACTATTTTTGTCATTTTAATTACAGTGTATCTTAGTGTGGACCTCTTTGGGTTGATTTTGTTGGGGTCTCTCTGTACCTCCTGGATCTGGATTTCTGTCTCCTTCCCCATATTCAGGAAGTTTTTAGCTATTATTTCCTCAAAAAAATTTTCTGTCCCCTTTTCTCTCTCTTTTCCTTCTGGAATACCTATAATTTAAATGTTATTATGTTTGACGGTGTCACTGAGTTCCCCAAGTCTATTTTCACTTTTTTTCCTCTCACCTGTTCAGTGTGATTGCTTTCCATTACTCAGTCTTGTCACTGATTTATTCTTCTGCTTCCTCTAGTCTGTTATTGCTTCTAGTGAATTTTTAATTTCATTTATTGAGTTCTTCATCTCTGACTGGTTCATTTAATGTTTTCTATCTCTTCGTTAAGAGTCTCACTGAGGTTCTCCACTCCATTCTCAAGCCCCACGAGTATCTTTTGGCCCTTACTTTAAATTCTCCATCAGGTGTATTACTTACCTCTGTTTCATTTAGCTGTCTTGCTGTGGTTTTGTCCTGTTCTTTCATTTGGGATATATTCCTCTGTCTCCTCCTTTTGTCTAATTCTCTGTCTGTTTCTCTGTGTTAGGAAACTAGCTATGTGTCTTGGTCTTGAAATTAGTGGTCTTATGAAGAAGAGGTCCTGTATGCCCTGCAGTGCAATGTTCCCTATTCACCAGAACCTGGCACTTAAGGGGTGTCTCCTATGTGTGCTGCATGTGCTTTAGTACCGTGACTGATATCCATTTGCCTTCAGTGCGGTCATCTGCAATGGCTCTCTTTGCCTGTTGTGGGCAGGGTTTGGTCCCTGTGGTGCTAGTGGGCAATCTGTGGCCTTCTTGGGCTTCAGTTGAGTCAGACCAGGCATTTGCCAGAGATGCAGCAGCATCAAACTGTACGCATTTTCCCTGTGTTGTTGCCTGAGAAGCTTTCATTGGTGGGTGGGGCTTGTAGTCAGATCAACCATCTCTCCCCAGCTCACTGCTGGGCCCCCAGTCTGATGGTTGTGTGTGGTCTTCTTTTCCTCTCTCCAGGGAAGGAGTCACTGTGGAGTCATGCTGGCCCCTGTCAGGGCTGCTCACACACTACTAGGCTGGTGGCACTGTTTTGGACAGGCTGTGGCCAAGAGTGTATTGGAGGGGTGGATTCACAGAAGTTTGAGGGTATGGGACATGGGGTATTAGCAAGGTTCACAAGGGTCTGCTGTGGGAGGGGACCTAGAGTTGAAGCCTGGGTGGAGCTGGCATGTCTGTAGGAGAACTTGGGGGCAGGGTACATTAATAGCTAGGTAGGTAGTGAGTGTCTACTATGCTGGTGTTTATGCTGGGGTACATGGGAGGAAAATGGCACCTGCCAGCTCCTTTGCTCCTGAAGAAGTCTCCCAAAGATTCCTGTCCCTCCAGCACATTCTCTGAGATTAGTAAACAAATCTCCCTCCTGTATACCCTAGGTTTTGTCAAACTGCTGCTTCTATGTTGTATCTTTGTGGGGCTGTCTGTTGTACTGTCTCTTTAAGTGAGGAAACTGAGTTTTCCCTTTCCTTCCTGGCTCTTCCAGAACCAAGCCATTAATTTTTAAAGTTCCAGGTTTTAAGTCCTGCTGATTGTAAGAACTCACAAGAAATTCAGCCCCTCTGGTGTTAAAGCCAATTGTTACGGGGAATCGTGTGAGAATCTGTTTCTCTCCCCTCTCTGTGCCCAAGGCTCCCTCCCTCCTGAGGATACTCCCTTGAGTCTTTTAGCTCTGGACCACATCTGTGCCCTTCCCACCGCCTTCAGCGTGGCCTCTTCCCTATATTTAGCTGTGGAGAGTTTGTTCGGTCAGTCTTCAGTTTGTTTTCTGGGTTATTTACACTTATATGAATGTTATCTAGTTGTATTCCATAGGACAAGGTGAATTTAGGGTCCTCCTAGTCCACCATCTTCCCCAGAAGTCTACACTTATAACTACTAATGCATAGTAATTTTAATTACTATAGCATGTTTTAGTATCTGGTAAGGGTAGTAACCTTATTGCTTTTTATCAGAATTTCCTCGGCTATTTTTCTTTGTTCACTTATTTTTTTCATGAGAACTTTAAAATTGGTTTATCTAGTTCCAGAAAAGCATCTGTATTTTTGTTATAATTGTTCCTTGGTAATTTATAACACACTGTTTTGTGATATTGAGTCTTCCTATTAAAGAACACAATAAATCTTTACATTTGCCCAAACTAACTTTTATATCCTTTGTATTAGAACAATTCTCCTTTAGATTCTGCATATTTCATAGTAAGTCTTGATTATTTTGGATTTTATTGTTGTTGAAATGGGGTTTACTTGTCCATTATTTCTAAGTCAATTTTGTACATATGTATATTTATTCTGTATGTTAATTAATTTCTCTTTATTAATTAGTTCATATTCTGCTGGATGCTGGCAGGCTGGGTCTGAGGTCCTGGAGGGAGTCCCGCAGGACCAGCCAAAAGGGTCCTTGGCTTCACACAGGATGGAAATTAAATGTGATCCAGCAGGAGGTGAAAGCAGAGAGAGCAGATAACAGAACAAGTGTCTGAGAGATTCGGAAAGGAAAGGAGGGAATCTCATCTTTGCTTGGGATCTGGGTTTTTTTATGGAGGACGGAGCTCTCATGTACATGTACATGTCCTCTCAGGCATCCAGAAACCAGTTAGAACAAAGACAAGGGTCCAGGTGTTATTCCTTGGAGTCAGGGGGTCTTGGCATTGAGATGTCTAGCTCCAGTAGTCTGGAATGTGCATATGATAGCTTCCTCCAGTCATTTTCACCTGGTCCTTCTTTAGATGTTCTTTATCCTACAGAACCATTAACTCCTTGTCCCTTACAAGGAGGATATTTGCTCTTTACAAAGCGTGTATAAAGTGGGGTGAGGGTGCAGGTCATAGCAAGAACAGAAACAGGAAAAAGGATCAAAAAGCAGAGTTTAATGGAGTCCTTCATGTTCCTTGTCTCATTGGGACCTTGCTGAATTGTTTCTGCCATCATTTTCATGTACTATGTCTTGGATTATCCAGGTGTACAATCATACCATCTACAAATATAGAGATAGTTTTTATTTTTTTCCAATTGTTATACCTTTAATTATCTGTGGTATTGGTGGTTATTAGACAATCAATTAGACAATATAAAGTAGTAGTGTTGATGGAGGGCATCTTTGTCTATTTCCTGACTTTAGGAGGAACATCTCCAGTGTTTCTCCATTAGGAAATATGCCAGCCTTTGAGCTGATATAAAATATGTATAAGCATATAAAGGAAGTTTTCATCAACTCTTATTTTGAGTTCTTTTTTGAAAAAATCTAAAGTTGATTTCATTTTTATCAAATTCCTTCCCAACAACCATGTACATGAACATAGTTTTTCTCCACGGATTTATTAATATGCTAAAATACATTAATATATGTTATGCTATTGAGCCTTTCTTGTGTAAGTGGTGGGGGAGGAACCCCATTTGATTATGATTCATTATTCTTGTAAGGTAGTTTGTTAATATTTTATTGTCTTTCTCAGTTGATATTCAACAGTAAAATTGACCATCTTTTTTTTTTACAATTTATCAGGTTTTAGTATCAATGTTATAATTATAAAAATAATCTGGAAGTTTTCATTTTTCTAGGATCTGAGTTAGTTTAAATAGTATTAGAATTACTTATTCTCTAAAGACTCCTTTGTGAGACAAGACAATGGTACTTTTGGGGGGTGGAATACATATTTGAAACATATATAAGCAACAATTACTTTACAACCATTTCTTTAGGATTTTCCTCAATTCTAACACACAATTTTAGTATTATCTCAAAGTGTTTAACCTCGGTATTCTTAACTATACTTATGTTACTACAACCTAATTTATCTATTTCATAGTGTTGTGCAAAGTAACTTCTTAATTTCCTTTGTTTCTGTGATTATTTCTGTCTTCCTATATCTTAATTTTTTGACCATTCGGTCTGTTTTGGACTGGAAAGTACGTTAAAGTGTCCTATTTTTAGTGTGTTTCTGTTTCTCCTGTATATTGTATAGTTTTTACCTCATGAGAGTTATTGCTAAGTTATTTGGTACATAGATATTCATATCTTATCTTCCTTGTGAATTTTTACCTTAAGCATTGAAGCCTTTTAAAATTGCTTTTTGGTTTGAATTCTATATTCACTGATATCAAAAATATGGCCCATGCTTTCTTTATGTTCATATTTGCTCATCCTTTCATTTTTATCTTTTCTGAATTACATTGCCTTAGGAGTATCTCTTGTTTACAACATAGAGCTGAGTCTTGCTTTGCAATAGCAGTACGACTTGTATCGTGCACACAAACCCCAGGGTCACATTTTCTTACGTTCCACTGGCCAAAGTAAGTTACACAGTTGAGTCTAGATTCAAGGGGTGGGGAAATAAACTTCACTCTCAGGCAGAAGGTGAAAAATACTGTGGCCTTTTGAGCAGGGACTAGGTCCATTCCAGGCAATGAGGTGGACTGCCTATGTGGGAGCTGATGGGGAGTGGAGAAGAGATATACACCTGCAGGGAGATCTCCCACCTGAGACCCTTTTCCAAAGCTTACTTAAGAGTCCACACAAGTACTAGAAGAGAAAGCCAGCATTTGAACATGCGCTCCCCATAGTACCTCGAGGGCCACTCAGCGGTTGCTCCAGAAGCAGGCACAGCCAACACAGAGGACTGCAATTTTCTACAGTCAAAGTAAGAGACATTTTTCTCTCTCCCCTCCCCCTTGCTTTTGCCCCAAATACAGAAGAGCTATAAAGAGGATGAGGAGGTATCTGGGAGCTAGACCCTTGTCTGTCCTCACTCAAAGCTGACAGAGCCATAGTTTTAGCCTAAGTTAAGGGAGGATACAAAATCAGAATTTTGTATTTCTGATCACTGGAAATGGCTGAATGGCCATAGAATCAGGCCAAGATCATTAAAGGAGCCTCTCCACAACAGAAGAGAGGAATTTAACAGAGCACAGAGAAGAGATGGAGGAAAACAAACAAGAAGCAGAGATGGAAGATGCAGGAGAGAAGGTGGCCTAACTAATGGAGCCAGGTCCTCAAGGAAGCTGAATGAGTTGGAGTCAATAGAGCTGAGGTGGAGCCAATAGAGCCTGGACCTGAACAGAGGAAACAAATTTCATCCTCCAAGAATGCAGGAAAAGCTTTTAAGAATGGGTATGAACACAAAGGTGATTATGCACACAGGAGTGTGGAAAGCTGATAACCTCAATTTTCTTAATGAAGTAGGAAGTGAGGATGTCTGATCAGAATGAGGACAGCTTGAACAATGAGGAAGATTTCGAATGTTCATTGGAATACTGATGTCAAAATTGACCTAAGGTGGATAAATAAAAATAAGTTACCTTTTTTCTTTACTAACAAGTTATAAAAGAGAGAGGGGAAAAAAAAACCCCAAAGGGCCATCTGAAAAAAAAATAAAAGATTCATAAAGACATCAAACAATGTTTTTAGATAGATATAATACTAAAAAATATGAATTCTCCCAAAATTAAGCAAATGTCATATAATTCTAATTTAAATTTGACTAATATTTGGGAGGAATTGGATAAAATGATCTTAAAGGTTATATAAGATAGTAAATATAAATAATACTAGTGAGGAATGACTTGCCTTACAAGATTAAAGCATATCACATCCTCCTTATAATGGCTTTGGTTAAGGCTTAGAAAGAGACAAGTCAGAGGACAGAGTAGAGAGAGCTCAGAAATAGATCCCAGTACATGTGGGTATTTGATATATAACAAAAATGGTATTTCAGTTAAAAGGGGGAAAGATGGGTTATTTTTAAAATGGTACTGACCTAACAGCCTATTCATCTGGAAAAGAGTATTTCAAGGTAAGTTCCAGATTGATTAAAGAAAAGAAGGAAGAATAACAGATTTCATATGCACAGAAATATCCCTCAAGTTGTTGATTAACCAAGACAGGGCTGAGAAGCTTTGAAAAAAAAAAAGACACACATAATTTAAAATTTTAATCCATTTGCAAAGGATCAAATGTCAACCTAAAGGAAATGAATACTGTGCTTCAATAAAAACTTAACTTTAAAAAAGGAAATAAAAACTTAGAGGAAATGATCTGAAAGACACGACAGAGATCTAAACTATATAAAAAGTGCTTACAAATGGATAAAAACCTAAATAGCCAAGGGGCGCCTGGGTGGCACAACGGTTAAGCGTCTGCCTTCGGCTCAGGGCGTGATCCCGGCGTTATGGGATCCAGCCCCACATCAGGCTCCTCCGCTGTGAGCCTGCTTCTTCCTCTCCCACTACCCCTGCTTGTGTTCCCTCTCTCGCTGGCTGTCTCTATCTCTGTCGAACAAATAAATAAAATCTTTAAAAAAAAAAAAACAACCTAAATAGCCAAAAAGAAAAAAATGGGCAAATGAGATTTGGAGAAAGCAAGTCCAGAAGGCCAATAAACATGAACTCATGCTCAACCTTGCTAGGAGTTAGGGAAATGCAAATAAAATAACGATGATAGCATAGCCATTAGATCAGCAAAAATGAAAAGTGGAAATAGCTCTCACTGAAGAGATTTGGGGAGAAGGATATTCTCGTGCATGTGGAAATGTTAACTGTTTCAGCATTTTTGAAAAGAAATATGGATTATCCATTGAAATTAATAATGCATTTCCCTTTCTCACTCTTGGAAATCTAGCCCATAGAAATAAAAATCAGTGCTGAATGAGATGCACATATAATTATGTGTGTCGTAGCGTTGTTTGTACTAGTCAAAGAATGAAAACAAAGTAAATGCCCCTCAGTAGGTAAACGATTATGTACATTAGCCCCCCCCCACATCATGTAGTTTGTGCAGCCATTAAAAGAAGCAAATTAAGTTCTTAAGAAGCACATCCCCTGAGCTAGGCACTCACCTGATCCTCGTGACAACCTTAGGAGGTAGGTGGTGGTGATTTTACAGGGAAGAAAACGAAAACACAATTTTTTAAGTTACCCAAGGCCTCACACAACTGTACTCAAAATTACTATATTTTTTCCTTATGCTCATTGAGTTGGAGAAATTTTCATAATACTGTTTAGTATGAAAATGTTAATATGAAGAAATATCTATAATAAGATCTCGTTATTATAAAAATAAATGACCACCTAAATTTTGTACACACACACACACCCCATAGCATGCTGTATACGTAGAACGTGTGTATAGCAGAAAAGTGTGGAGGGCTACACGGGAGGCTGTTAACATTATTCCTTACAGAAGAGGCAATTCTACTATTCGGAGTAAAAAAAAAAAAATACATAGGATATAATCCCATACAGCTATTTATGAAAGAATGGCTTTGTGAGAGGAAGAGTGGATTCTAACATGATTTTTGTTTACTGTGGTTTTTTATTTTTTTTATTGTACTTTTTTTCATAAGCATGCATGATTGAGGGAAGAGAAAGCTATATCCATTGGGGGGAAAATCTAGTTAATAGGGATATAATAATAATAAATCTGTAAATCTACCTCAAGCCTATTTCTCCACATTCTTAGGACTTAAAAAGTTAATGCTAACAGGAGAAAGTATAGTGAAAATAGACAACACTTAATACATAAGACTCTAAGTATCAGGTCATGAAAGCAGTATTTTTTAGCAGAAGTTAAATTTAATCCACATCTTAGAATGTGTGCAGACCCTTCAAATAAGCAAAACAAGCAGTTTCGTTTAAAGAATGTGGTGACATACTATTTTTACACTAATTAATTTGAAGCAAATTAAACTGTGTTTCGCCTATTGAACAGGAAACCAGTAAAAATTTGTTTCTATGATTCTATATAAATATTTATATATTTTAGATGAATTTTATTACACACAAACTGTAATCACATTATTTTTAACATCATTGATAAAATTAGAAATTCCTGAGGTGATCCACTGTCTTATCACCGAAGAAGTTTATCTTTTTGATTCTGTTCTGCATGGACAAGATCACCTCCCGCATTAAGCAGACACCGGGGTGGCAAGGGAGGACGGCCACAGGCCCTGAAGTTCCCGCTGACCTGGGAAAGTGTCTAAGAGGCCTAAACAAAAGAGCGATGCAGCGTTGTGGAGAGTAGGCTCACAAGGCAGAAGCCTTAAGAAAGAGGGGAAATGTTCACATTTGGAGACCGGAGTGAGCTGGAGAATCTTACATTCCTTTTGGAGGGAGGCCTACAGGAGAAGGGCTATCCTCAGCGGAGGGCCAGGTTTCCCATCGAGCCTGGAGGTGGAGACACTTCTAGGACAAGACAAGAGTGTACGAGCCTGAGGAGGATGGGATGAGGATTCTCGAGGCTGCAGTAAAGGGGGCCGAGAGGGAGCATAATGGTGGGACTCACAGGAGTGGGGAAACAGAAGGGCATAAGGGAGCTAGAAAAGGGAGGGGGTCTGAATTGAGGCTGACCCCTGGCTTCTTCCCTGCACGTGTTAAGTTACCATTAGCAGTGATTGGCCTCCACCGAATTTGGTACAAATTTTACTGGTGCTGTATCTGCCTGAGGATCCCATGTGGTCTGACCTGTCTTGGGGGCTTGTGTACATGGGCCTGTGAAAGGAGTGGAGCTGAAGGGTAAGACCACCTACTAGGGGGTTCATGATAGTTCTAGATGAATCTGTTGTGCCGAGCTGTTATATTCTCACTTCTATATAAATCACTACTAATAATGGTATTTTTGTGAGTACAAAATATTCACTCTTTGGTCATGAGCTAAACTGTTTGGACTCAATTCTGGAATCTTTGATTCTTTCCATCACACTCAGGACGTGCCCTATTTTGATCTATGAAGCAAGGGCTGCTAAGGTGACGCAGTTCTGTCATATTTGGCTGGGAGTGGGACTCATTTCTTTGAGGTCCCTTTGTTTTATGAAGCTCAGTGTTCCAAGTTCACTTTCCCCAAGGCCCTCGGCTGATGAGTGCTTGGTAACCACATTCCTCTGGCCAACATGACGTAAAGTAATAAAGCTTGCCAATAACATTCAATATCTAGGATTGAGGGATCACTTTCAGAAAAAAAGCTGAATTCAGTGACTCACAGAACCAGACACTTGGCATATGTGGAAGGGGGAAATGTCAAGGAAGCCAGTGAAGGAAAATGAAAAGGCTCAAGTTGCAGTAAGCCATTCTTAAGAGCCGTTTGGGGCCCTTCTGAACTTCTGCTCTTTAACTTGTGAAATTGCGGCCTCTATCTGAACACATGAAGCTGCCATTTGTCAATGCCAAACTGGAAGTCATTTATGAGTTTTGAATTTCACTGCAAATAAAACTTTATTAAACTCTTTTAATGTCGAATTCAGTTTAGAGTTGAGACATCTCATAGATGCAGGCAGCTACACCAGCTGTTCATTTTGGGGTTTTGTTTTGTTCATTTTTACAGACATGAACGTTTTAAGGACAATCACAAGATATTTGATCTTTTCATGGATCTGGTTTTGATGTGACTTTCAGTCTCAGGCTACTTTGAACTTTTTGGTTTCTGTTTCTTAAATTCTGTTGCTTTGCAAACACCTACGTATTCAAAGGCCTCAGAGTAGGCTAATGGTGTGATCATTTCTGAGCTGCCTTCACAGGTTGTTCCATTCTCCCCATGCTCTATTCCTATCCAGCTTTGTCCATTTGCCTTGATGGCACTAGTTCTAGTAGAAGGGTTTGCCGGCCACAGTCACAGGCATATCAGGCCATGTTACTAACGGAGGCTCCTCCACCTCTAAATGCCAAGCTCAAAATATTAGTTTATTGGTCTTTGCTTAAAACTCTTGAAAATCGCATAGCTTACCATCTCCTGGCTGTAAGAGCATACTTTGAAATTTGTTTTCTCCGGTGATGTTTACAAAACTTGTGTGTTGACTTATGGAATGGGGAACAGATTAGAATTTTAGGACCTACTTCTTTCTCATTTGATGCAAGTATGACCAGACTTTTGTGTTTGACCAACACTGACGGGGGAAAGTGACATTAAGGCGAAATGGTTTATGTAATTAGCTCTCTCTCTTCATTTGGGATTTTTAAAAAGAGGAATAGGCTTTGACAAAGAAAGATATTAAATAATAACCACTAAAGGAGTTTATCATGAGGAATGAGATCATCTGATTCCAAGAGAGATAAAGTGTATAAATTCCATGGATAAATAACTTTTAATTCTTTATATACCAGTAAAATTTCCTAATGATGCCACAGTCATTTGATGTTACATAAAAGTCTAGTCATACTTGCTTCCAATCAGAAAGAAATGTATTATATTCCAGATTGTTTCCTTAAATGAAACCATAGTTTCATTCAGTTAAATTCTGTAAATTTGTAGTCAATAATTATAGAAAAAGTCAATACTATTTAATGTTACCTGAAATCAAAGTCCTATGATAGAACAGTATAAGAACTGCTACATTAAATATCACTCATATTTACTCTATTTACTATAGAATATATAGAAGATTGAAAGGAAATATATTTATTCTGTTTAATTTTTTTTTTTTTAACGTAAGCTCTATGTCCAACGTTGGGCTTGAACTCACCACGCTGAGGTCAAGCTTCGCATGCTCCACAGACTGAGATGGCCAGGCTCTTCTATCCTGTTTAATCTTAAAAGAACTAATAGTTAGAATTAACTTACCTTCTGGTCAATCACTTACAGTTTTCAATGAAACCTAATAAAATACAGACATATAAAGAATGTGAAAATGTAACTTTATAGTTGGTTTTGATTTATAGATAAACAAATAGTTTCTAAGAGACTTGAAAATCATTAGTTTCCCAATTATTAGGGTCAAAACCAAGGCTTTAATTCAGTTCCCTTGATTATTAGATTTATAATTCAATTAAGCTTTTTTTCTTAAAATATACATGGTGAAAAGTGAAGGCAAATATGTGAGGGGAAACAATTTAATCCATCATCGGGGGTTTTCTGAGTTCCCAAACCATCTTCTGATTTTATGAGGGTAATTTTCTCATGCTGATTTTTACAGGTGGGGATAATTCTAAAATAGTCCACATATCTTGCTTTTCTTGTTCTTGCTTAAGTCGTGGAGGGAACAGCTACGTAGCCAGAGTTCTCTGTCAGGACGGTCAACGGTGCCCGTGTGAGCCATCTGTAGAGGATAAACTAAATATTAGCTGCTCTTGAGAAGAAGCTTCCACTAATTTCAGTACCATTGCCAGTGCTTGAAGGGGGACTTTACACAAGGAAAGCTTTGCCTCCAGAAGTGATCAGTAACGCTTCCTGTTAACTTGTCATCGCGCTTGCCTTTATCAGCCCCGCATGGGTGGCCCGGTACAGTTGAACCCAGAATGCAGTTTGCACCCGTCTCTCAAAAGCATCTCTTCACTCCATCCAATTGCATACCTAGCCACTTAATGGACATTCCATCCAACATAATGCTAGGCTTATTTTTCATAACCAACACATCTGGGCATCCCAGGCCTACAATCTAATCTAATCAAGTCTAAACGATCTAATTTAAACAAACAGCAAGTGGATAATAGCAGCCATAATCATTCCATTTTTTACTTTTATTGTATCCTTTTAATAGAGAGATCTGTTAGACTCACTATAAAACAGAATATCAGTTTTTACTTTTTTGACCTTTCATCAGCCTTTGATTCCTGGGGCAGGAATCAGTTATGAGATAAAATGTAGCAGTTCAACGGAGAGATTCCCTCCACCCTTTTACAGATGCTCATGCAGAAAAAGGACTGAGCAGTGGAAGGCTTCTCTTGTTACATAAAAAAAATATTTGCCAATACATTGAAATAATAATGGGTTCTGGATTTACTCTTGGATAAACAGGTTGTGTGGTTTGTTTTTTCACCCTGCAACCAAAAAGAAAAGATCTATAATCAGGTGATATGAGTTTATTAGTCAGAACCAAAAGCGACCTTAGAAGACTATCAGTTCTAGGGATGCCTGGTAGTTCATTTGTTAAGCATCCAACTCTTGATTTCATCTCAGGTCATGATCTCAAGGTCTTGAGATCAAGCCCCAAACGGGGCTCAGGATGGAGTCTGCTTGTCCCTCTCCCTCTCCCTCAGCCTCTCCTTCTCTATACCTCCCCCTGCTCATATAGTCTCTTTCTCAAATAAATAAATAAAATCTTTAAAAAAAAATACTATTAGTTCTACTCTCTAATCACAGCCAGAAAAAAAGAAAATAGTTTCAGTTCAACTATTCCAAAACCAAGGGCTTTATTTCTGGTAAACATCTTACCTGGTTCGTAATTGACAGCTCTATTAATCAAGTTTCCTCAAACTCTGCTGCCTAGGATGCTCCCTTCTGGTGCAGAAGAAACAAGATTTAAATCCAGAGAAGATCTCTGGATCAAGGTGCCTAACTGAGCCACATGTTTACTTCCCCAAAGCCCACCCTCACCTCTGTACATCTGTCACCTAGTGGGGTGGAGATTAACTAGGATAGGTCGTGGGAAATGAAAAAGTTATTTTCCTTGAAAATCTGAGTAGTACTGTGAGTAAACTGTTTATTCTAATATAATAACTTTTTAAAAAATTGGTTATACATGTATTGGTTTTGTGATAACTTTCTGTTTAAGCAGAATATTATTCTCCTCAACCACTCCAGGCAATGAAGTAGTTGGGGAAAGGAGTGAAAATCTTTGGAAGGAAATCAGCCCTAAATGCAGAACACACATGAAAGAGAAACTTGTCATTAAAATTCTATGAAAAGCAGCTTTGGAAAAAAAAAACAATAGAATTGCTAATACAACCACAAAGGCAATATCTGAGAGAAACAAATTCTCCTACAATCTCTACTACTACATTTTTGACTACTGAGGTAAGGCGGTAAGGCTTTATACCTTGTTTTCCCCATCAGTAAAACTGAAAGGATAATATCCCCGTGTTCACTTAACAAAATATCAGGAACATAACCAAGCTGACTGTTTAAAAACCTTGCTAAAGATTTATCAAGAATAAATAAAAAACAAACTTAAGTTCTGATAGATGTATCAGAGGATCCCTTCGGAGTTTTCTTAAGATGTTGGGCACATGGGAACATTTTTAGGAGACATTTTAACGAAAAGGTTTCTGGCAATGGATACTGCCCATCAGAGTTGATGGATTAGGAGTTGGGTAGAAGGAATGCTGCCTGGAACTGCAGCCAGATTTAATAGGCTATTGTGTGTGTGGACAACTGAGACTTTGGACTCAGGCCTGGGTTCAAATTCAAGTTCTACCACATATTAGCAGTTACTTTATCTTTTCCAATTGCTCATATTTCAAAAAGAAATTATACATACCTCAAGGTGCTATTGTAAGGATTAAATGAGAGAGCATGGAGAAGGCTATTATGGCTCCGGCACATAGTAGGTGCTCAGTAAATAGTAATTACCATTATTAGCTCTAAGTTTTCATAGCTCCCTACTCCATCAGACAAGGTTATCCGTTAAGTGAAATATGACAAGCCATAAAATATCCTCATGTAGATAGATTGTTGCTTATGTTCAATTAGCTAGAATTCTTCCTTGAGTACGAATTTATACAACATTTGGTAGTAGATTTGCTTTTTAAGGAAAAATCTTTAAAAGATGATAAACTGCTTCCTTAGCCAACAACCATACCAGGGTTATCTCTGCCCTTGTAGAGGGCACACACAAGGACATCAAGATCATGCCTTAGTGCTAGATGCAGTCCAAAGGCCAGCTCACATGTCTTCAAATTGCAAAACAACTCCTAAGATTATAGAATCTTGGCTTTGGAGAACTTATCTTACAGGATACAGAATTTTGCTATTCTTTTTAAAAATCTTCATTAGAGTTTCCCAGATAAATTATCTAATTTCTGATTTAAGAGGAAGCCCACAAACCATTCCATCCTCTTGCAAACTCTAACCAATAGAAAGTCCTTTCTTAGTTAAATCCAGATCTGCCTCCCCTGATTTCTTCTTGGTAGTTCCATTATTTCCCACCAGAGTAATATTAAGTACCTCGTCCATGTGAATACCCCTCAGGTATCTATTCTAATACTTCTAACTTCCTGAATAAACATCCTAATGTTTAATAATTTTTATATTAAGCTAAATATTTGCTAAATATACATTCAAAATGGAAATCATAAAAATTATGAACTAATAGATACGTGAAAGTCCAGAATTCCAGGAGGGAAGCTGAGCTATTTTGGTGAACCTGGGGCAGATCGTTTTTAACAATCAGGGTATTCAGAAAATGGATGAGTCATGTTGGAAGGCATATACACCGTAAGTAAAAAACATACAATAGAATATGATGTTGAAATAGTAAATTTTGGAGCAATGATTGCAGTATTTACCTGGTTTTAAGTGTCTTATACCCACATTGTATGCAGAAGAAGTTGGCCCCATCTCAATGCCAGAAATGGTTGTCCAAATAAACATATATTGACGACTTAAAGAAGCTCAGACTCATGGATCTAAGTAGTAATGTTTTTCTCTGTTTAAAATGGGATGAAATCATAGTAAGCACCACAGCAGAAGAAGAATGTTCAATTCAGCAAATGTTCAACGCCTTCTATATGCCAGGCATTAGAGATAAGAACATAGAATATATAAAGTACATGGTTCCTGTCCTCAAGATGCTTAGAATATAGGGGAGAGAAGAAATATAAGTAACCATTAAAGACAGCAACAGTAATTAAAAAAAAAAAATAAGATGCTAATTTATTTCCAGACATTTCTACCTTTTGGAGGGAGTGCTAAATCTACTTATATAAAAGAGAAATAGGGGCGCCTGGGTGGCTCAGTCGTTAAGCATCTGCCTTCGGCTCAGGGCATGATCCCGGAGTTCTGGGATCGAGCCCCACGTCAGGCTCTTCTGCTGGGAGCCTGCTTCTTCCTCTCCCACTCCCCCTGCTTGTGTTCCCTCCCTCGCTGGCTGTCTCTATCTCTGTCAAATAAATAAATAAAACCTTAAAAAAAGAGAGAAATAGAGTGCTAATGGGGATTTAGAGACTCCAAAACATCTTTAATTTAGTACAAAGATCTTCAGACAGATCCTATATAGGCGCAAGAAGGCTTATTTACTGACAAATAGACATTAGCAAATTTAAAGACTGCTAACCTTAAAAATAAAACTGCCAGTAAACCGGCAAAAAAGTGTTCATTGAGCTATAGCAGACAATTGCAATCTGGCACAAGTAAGCTACAGCAAAGCCATATGCAAGCCCAGAGAACAAAGGAGAGGACCACTCTTATAGAAGAAAAAGGTTAGTTGGGAATGCTGTTATAAACAAAAAGTCCATTAGAGTATAAACTGGGAGTTCCAAGCATAGTGGCTTTTCATTGGCTGAGTAGCGAAGTCTCTCATTGGCTGGGCCGTTGCCAGGGCAGAAGGAAAGCCTCTTTTCCTCCTGCGGCTGGGGTAGGGTGGTATTCTGACGCAGACTCCCTCTATTTCTATTGGGTCTGCAACTGACAACAGAGGTAGGGCCTGAGAGCTCCCCCTGCTGGCTTCCCAACTCCATTGTAAATGAAGTTTCTTTTTATAAATTTCACAGTACCAAAACTCAGAGCGTGGAAGAACTTTAAGGAAAAATGAGACAAGTGAGACTAGGTCGATGGCATAGTTGGCAGCCTATCTAGCTGATAATGAACAGAACTGGATTATATAATACACGGTTGGGAAATATTGTTCCATAATACTCTAATGCTCTGCACTAGTTAAACTCTTATTTGGAACTTTTCCCTAGTTTGCCTTGGCAGACGTTTAATTACATCTGGAGAACAAGAATGGTCTAGAGAAGCCTGAGAAACGTGAGTAAAAGAAATCCTGTGAGAAAAAGTTAAACATTTTTCTTCAGGAAAAGAGAAGGTCTGAGGGGTGACTGGATTCTTGTCTTTCATATGAGGAAGATAATATAAATTGTTTCTCATTTCAGTGACATAATGAATAAGACTAGAAAAGCCTAAAATGCAGCTCTGAAAATTTATTTTGGGCATAAGAACTTTTAAACATATTCTGATATATATTAAAATTTTACCAGAACAAGAAACTCTCCTAGTAGGTTTACATTTTCACCTATCTGGCTGGTCAGGTAACCTGATAATTTGCTCTTTGATTCTGAGAAAATATTAAACAACCGTAGGTCTTTCACAACAGTGTGATTAAGGTTTGTAACGAGATTCTGAAGCCTGCTATGGCATAGGAACAATTAGGAGTATTATAAGATGTGCAGAAAAAGTTTCAGGAGCACCGGATGACGCCATTTTCATACTTGCAGCTAGTGCTCCATCAAGAAATGTATTTATGTGTCTGGGGCTACAAAAAGTTAAAGAATCAATATACCATTTCTGCTGCTGATTTTTTTTTTTATAGCTTTGCATCCTAAAACCCTAGTCTAGGGTCTGACACGAAAATGTGTCTGTCGCCTACTCAGAGGAGCTATCTGGGTCTCTCAGCCAAATCTAAAATATCTTAGCATGTACAAGATAAGTTTTAGAGAGACCATTTTACCCTAAACATAAAAAATAGTTCATAAAAGTTGAATCACTGAAAAAAATATATGTGGGAAATAGCCATATTGCCAGCAACCACTAAGAAGGTTCCCCCCCCCCAGACTACTGGGCTATTGATGCTAAATGAAGAAGTAGAATTTTAATTTATACTATAAAAGCATTATTTGTTTTTTATCTTAACATAGCTTTATTATTATGAAAATCAAAATGTCAAAATGAGTTGTCTCATAGATCTTATCTGTGTGCTATTCTCTCAGAGTATATGTCCCATAATGCTATATCATAATGGTATTTTTTTGTCTCCTCTGTCACTTTTTACCCTTTATATATGGTTTCTGTGACTTTCATAACTCCTAATGGACATGTACACTCTAGTCTCTATATGATCATTCACATACTATTCCATCTATGTCTTCTGTCCTCATCACTTCATTATCAGAACAAATGAAGACGTTTGACTCTCTGGTACACTAGTAAGAGCCCCGGTGGCAGGTGAGTCCTAGTGGCCAGATCCCTCCTGACAGGGGCACGTCATTTCACAAGTTAGAGTTCTTTTAGAAAGAAGGTTCCTTGTGCCTCATTGGCATGCCCTCTCTTGCTTCTCGCAGAGATATAAGTTCTGACTGGTCTCCCTGAAGCAGAAGTTAGAATTTCTTGGTGTTTAAGTGGAGAAACCAGTGGAGGGAGTCTGCTACCTACCTCTCTCCAACCTGTCTAGAGTGGAAGTGGAAGTTTTAGGGGGACTGGGGTTGGAAATGGGATTTCTTTACAAGGGTAAAAGGGGGGGGAGTGCCTTGATTCAATTCTATTAATTGCAAGTTTACCATTTGGCATACAGTCCTCAATACCACTCAATACCTCTTTGCTGTCAACAGCAAGGGTTCTGGGGTCAGATTGTTCGTGATCAAATTCTAGAATTTTATCATTGCTGTTTTTCTTATACTTACTTTCCATGCCCTTCTGGCAAAAAGAAAACCTACTAAACACTTGTAGCCCAGGCACCCTCACCCTACCACATTCAAGTTAGGCTGTGCTTGGGGTCCTTCCTCTTCTCTTTCACTTTGTTCTCCAACTTTTAAAAGCTGTATTCAGCAAACTTTCAAAATCCTACAGTCGGCATCTGTCACCACCAGTCTGAGGACAGGGGTTCCCACCTCGGGCATCGTGTTCAAGCCAGGGTGAGATGATGACAGGAGAGCAGAAATGCTGGGCTCTGGCTTCTGGTTTCAGGCTGGGCTGGCTTTGAAAAGAGCCAGCCTTTCCTAGCCCCACCAGTAGGAAATGTTCCTCCGAGCCACCTTCCCTCTGGCTCTCACAGTGGCACCCTCTTGACCAAGGTGTGGCCTGCAGTCCTGAGGAGAGGCTAAGGCCCCACTCATCTTATGACATCCTAAGGCTGAAGGCAGGTTCCTTCTCAAAAGCGTTTGGAGAAGCAGCTTCTCCTACAGCCGGAGTGGGTGCAGGGCCTGCAGACATCTCAGCCCCTAGTAGGCCAAGTCCTGGGGCAGGGCAGGGCAGGGCAGCTGCCCAGGAGCCCCAGGGAAGCCCCGCCTGTGCGCGGTCCAGCCTGTCCGCACAGTGTCAGACTTGGGGTTCTGAGTGTGAGGCCAGTCTGGGGGAGGCCGCCCCGAGAGGTGGCAGAGCCCTGCTTCAGAGTTTTTCTGCATCTTGGCCAAGCCCACGATGAGGGAGGGACAGCCTGGCCTGGGTCTGGCCGGAGCAACAGCCCACGTGACAGGTGCCATCCACCTGGAGCCACGAGGCCCAGCACAATCGCTTCCCCATCGACTCATTCATTCTTGAGACCAAAGGGGCGGAGGACAACTAACCCTTGGCAAAGACAATCCAGGGTGTCTTTAAACTGAGTGAAAGAAAGGAATGTATGTGTACTCAAGTTATTTCTCTTCTAGTGAAGTCCAGAGACCTTTCCTCGCTCACCCACTTCTGCTCTGGTAACTGGGAAGTGAAACATAGAAATTTCTAAGTTTCTCTTTTTTTGCCCTGAGCACATCAAGGGCTGACACTGATCTCTCAGCGTGGACCCCAGAGGTCTCATGGATTATTCCAGCATTAGGCTGGTAAAGGCTTAATTAATGCTGGGAAAGAAAGAGGGCAAGCAATGAGATACCTTAAGTGGAGAATTAGGCCTAAATGTGGCTCCTTGCATTTTGATCATAATTATTTAGCATGATATGTCTGAAATATGTAGAACTAAAAAGCTGTTGATATTAGTATAATCAATTTGTATACATTAAAGATTGATACTTACCAGACAAATCAGTATAAGTGCAGTCACATTCTATGTCAGAATGTACCTACTCAAATTCCATTAATCATATTATCATGAAGAAAAATTACATTTCTATACATTTGTATACCTAAGTTAACTTAGTTAATGTAAGCATAGCAATAAATAATGTTTGGTTCGTTTAAAATCTGAAAGATTCTGAGCTAGATTTTAATTTATGCTCTCAACTCCTCAGCAATCTCGGTATATTCTTTACTACATGATACCTTTAGAGAGCTGTCTCACACTAGTCATCAGATGGTGAAGTAGGTTCCTCTCTCTTTTTCACAGTACTTTTGCGGCTGTGAGTCTCAGTGTCCTCACCTGTAATGCGAAGGAGTCAGGTGAAGCTATTCCTAAGATCTCTTCGAGCACGAATTTTGCGTGACCAATACATGGTAGAACACAACTAAAATAATGGTTCCTTTGTAGTTCTCTCTCGGGGCATTTTCTGCAGCTTGGAATCATGCTGGGCAGATGCCGCACCAGCACAGCATGGAACCTCCAGGAAAACACAACTGGATAATGGCCATGTTTTGAGATAGAGACTTCCATGGTTTAAAGAGTGCGAAAACGGTGTTCGATTAGAGGCGTTTTGTTTTGAGAAACAAACTTGAAACATGTTCTTGAGTATTTCGGGATAGAGAAGTACAAAATAGATGTGTACTTCTAAACGATTTAGTGCTTGAAGCACTTTTGCTCTGCATCCTCACGGGGCAAGCTAGTTGGGAAAGGCAGCGTCCCTGGCCTAGCCCTGCAAAGGGTGGGGTTTGGGGTCAAAGTGGGTTTGGCTGCTCCGCTTGGACCCGATCCCCAGGTCCCTCACGGGGATGTCTGCGGTGAGGCTGCCCGAGCACCTGTTCTCCCCAGGCAAGCTTCGCCCAGCGGCGGAGGGGCCTCAGAGACCAGTCCCTCCTCTTCCTGGGCAGAGCCCAGAGCAGTTAGCAGCTCAGGAGGGAGTTGCGCGCTCCTGTTTTCCTGGAACTTTCGGGGTCTAATTTCCTGCTGGGGAGGAGGCCGCGCTCTGGAGAGTGGGGGCGAAGGCGGTGGTGCCCCGCTCCTGCCTCGTACCGGGAGCCGGCCGACGTGACCGCGGCTGTCTCGGGCGCCCAGGATTCGCGCGCGGCCCGCAGAGGGCGCGCCCCGGCGCCGAGCGCCTTTCGGCTGCCACCTGCGGGGCCCGGCGGCCTGGGGAGGGGCGCGAACCCGCGGAGCGCGCGGCGGGCGCGGCGGCGGCGGCGACGGCGGGGGGAGGGGGCCCGAGCC